>NW_021758310.1:0-655 GCF_005508785.2 Acyrthosiphon pisum
GTTACGTAAGAAATCGAGTGAATATCAAATAATGTAAGAATATAAATTTCAAACGCTCATAAAAATTTAATTTGAATTTCTTATAGACATTTTTTTTTAGATAAATGTAGATTATCCTATAAAAAATCTAGTATTTCATTTTAAAAATTAGTTCTAAAAAGAAAATTTTTTACGAATTATTAACTCAAAATAATTTGCTAATTTTCTTGATTTTTACATATTTTGTCAATTTTTGAACTTTAAATGCTAATTAAAAAAAACTGTGACTAAGGTTTTTTAATATTTTTCAAATGTCATTGTAACAATATAGTAGGAGCCTTGTATTAAATTTTCAAGTATTTTTACTCAACAAATAAAGTTTTATTGACATTCATAGAAAAAAAACTAATTAAATTGGAAACTGAAATTGTCCGTAAACAGCTCAATACAAATCAAAATATTTTGAAAATTGTTTAATATTTTAAAACGAATTTTTAATGTTACACCAAAAACCAAAATCAATTTTCTCGAAAACAGATTTTGCGTAAAAATTACCGTTTTTCCTTAATTTTTCTTTTGTTTTTCACGGCGCTTTTGAAAACTACTAGAAAAATTTTACTTTTGACCCCCCAAAGTACCAACTAGATTCATTTTCCTATCAGAAAATGTACTGTTG
>NW_021758311.1:0-1160 GCF_005508785.2 Acyrthosiphon pisum
GAATACTTTTTTAGTAACATTTTTTTTTTAAACAAGGGTTCCATACTGAATTTTATCTATTTGTATATTTAAAGATTATCGTTTCACAGACTCACAGTTATTTATTTACAAAAACAAAATACAAATAAAATGCGTAACAAAATAATTTGTTAATAGACAGTAAAGTAAACTGAGTATAAGTAAGTAAGTATAAGTACTAGTAAATTTGAAATTTAATAAACATAAAAAATCAATGAGTATCTGAACAGTGAAACAGTGAACAGTCAGTGGACGTCCCATGTGACAATGTGACATAACGATAACGTGTTATTACTGTTATCATAATACGTTGCTATTACTTATTATTTATTTTATCTAAATATCTATATAATATTATTGATTTTAAACAATATGATATAATTTGAACTGGACCAAGCGACGTCAATATTTCATGACATAGTTGATAAAATATTGTTTATTCCATTGACACTCAGTAAAATCTAATTTTCGTTAAAGTTGCTTCCATACCATGTTAATTATATCATAGTGCTATCTGTTCACTATTCTGTAATCTCAGTAAAGATTTTTTTCACGGCCACGGGCCGTGGCCTACTGCACAGCCGCGGCCTACTGTGCTGTAGCACAGTAGCACAGTGGGCCAGTCCGGCCCTGGAGGTGTACTTCATTTTGCAATTATATTGCGTATCCAGTGGCGCATTTTCGGAAGGGGGTCCCGGGTCTCGACCCCCCCCCCCCCAGAATGGAATTATATTTATTTATTTATTTATATTGTATATCAACGGATATATATCCTTTTACAAATTATATAAAGAAAACATATCAGATAAAAATTAAATTAGTGTAGTAAAACCTAACAAAAACAGATAAAATAATATAAAAATAACTGAAATAAAAGTAATAATTAATATATAAAATTATAGTTACAGTGAAAGAGAAACAAGGCCAATATAATCTTGAGTTAGATGGAGAGAGTCCCTAGATAATGGAATATTTGACAAGTATATGGAATTATAATATATATATTAATAATTATAATTATTAATTCATAACTCATAAGTATTTTTATAATATTATACACTTACTTCTTTCTTAGACCCCCTGCGGACATTCATAGTAAAATAATATATTATGAGTAATACATTACATGAAACTAGTTGTTG
>NW_021758312.1:0-695 GCF_005508785.2 Acyrthosiphon pisum
TCCATTCTTATACAGAAATATGTTTCATGATATCTATATTCAAAATATCAAAATTTTATTTTGCATATAATTGCATATTTTACCATTTCTTTTTAAAAAATGCATAATTTGTGTTTTTTTCTGTTTTTAAACACATATTTGACGGTTTCCGATGCAAAATGCTGAAAAACACCGTAATTTTATATATTTTACTGAATCTTATAAAAGTTTGATTATATGTATTTCACATATTATCACTTATTTATTGTTGAGAATTAAATATGGTTATACCTATACGGAGCAAAGGTAGGTACCTACTTAAATAGAATTTTCGATAAGCCTCGTCAATTGTCACAGTCAAAACTTACCTATCTTAAAACTGCGAGCCATTACAATTTTATCAGATATTTAACAGAACGTTTAATAATTTATAGTTAGTTTCCCTCCTGTCTACGACCGATGTAGAGTACCGTATATTGCACGTTTCGTATTTTGTCGTGAACGTATTTGATTTATTAAATCACTCAGTTATGCCTAAAGTTAAAAGCTCTTGTTCTAACCGACTAAGAGGTTTTGTAAAAGAATTTGGAGAGCACGTTTTAACTACCGATGGTTCAATCCTTTATTGCAAATTATGCGAAATTAATGTCGGTAGTGAATGTCGGTTTACTGTTGAACAGCATATGAACATCGCTAAACATATTCGATTAAGTAAA
>NW_021758313.1:0-768 GCF_005508785.2 Acyrthosiphon pisum
AAAATTAAGGAAAAACGGGAATTTTTACGCAAAATCGATTTTTCACAAAATTGAATTTGGTTATTGGTGTAACTTTAAAAAAAAATGACCGTAAATACATGAAATTTTGACTAAATGTTTATCTTAGCATCTTCTATACACCATAACATTTTCAAAATATTTTGATTTATTTTGAGCTCTTTACGGACATTTTTTTTCCATTTTTTTTTAGTTTTATTTCTAAAAATATCAATAAAATTTTATTTGTTGGATAAAAAAGCTTGAAAATTTAATAGAAGGCTCCTAGTATATTGTTTCAAAGGCAGATGAAAAATATTAAAAATCGTTGCTCACGGTTTTTTTTTATATGCATTTAAAGTTCAAAAAATGACAAAATATGGAAAAATCACGAAAATTTGCAAATTATTTTGAGTTAGAAATTCATAAAAATTTTTCTTTTTTAATCTAAGATATGAAAATGTAATACAAGATTCCTTATAAGTAGAGCGCGGATTTTTATGCACTTAAAAGTATCGAAATATGCCATATAATATGCAGTAAAAATCATGAAAATATGCAAAAAAATATGCAGTCAAAATCATGAAAATATGTAAAAATATGCAGTCAAAATCATAAAAATATAGGAAATTTTCTGAGCAACTTAATTTATTATTAAAATTAATAATCATATGCATTTCAAGTTTCAGCATATTCACTATTTACAGACAACGACAAACGATGTAACCGAGTACCCAGTGGTATGTCGATAACCGACCGACACAGCAAAGC
>NW_021758314.1:0-793 GCF_005508785.2 Acyrthosiphon pisum
TTAATTATCAGGTCACGGCACCAGTTTCTTTTGAGTGCTGTTTAGCTGGATTGCCGGGGAGTGTAAGTGAGGCTAATTCGTTTATTAGTTGATTAGGATTATCTCGTAGTTTGGAGTGGAAGCGCTTGTAGAAGATAGAGGCAGTTTCATTGATGGATGGTAATTTGAGGTAGTAATTTAATGACTCATTTGAGACAAACCACGGTGCACCAGTGATTACACGTTGAACTATGTTTTGGAAGGCTTGAATAGTTCTTTTATTTGAATTCTTTGCAGAGCCCCAGATTACGATGCCGTACGTCCAGATTGGTTTAAGAAGAGTTTTATATAGGATTATTTTGATAGGTATAGTTAAGTTCGAACGAAGGATTGGTCTTAAAAGGTGGAGTCTGGAATTAAGCTATTTTCGCTTATTCTTTAGATGAGGAAACCAAGTTAAGCGTCTGTCAAGTATAAGCCCAAGGTATTTAACTTCGGTCGAGTGAGGGATGTCAATGTTGTTTATTGATACAGCTGGACAGCTATGAGGTCGAAGTGTAAAAGTGACAAAGGAAGACTTGGATTCGTTGATTTTTATCTTCCAATTGGTGAACCATTGTGAAAGATTATTTAGGTGAGTTTGTATTTGTTGAGATGCAATGGTATGGTCAGAAGAAACTGATAATAATGCGGTATCATCAGCATATGTTCCCACTATAGTATCTTCAGATGTAGTAGGTCTAACGTGTATATGGTATATAAGAATGGAGCGATATCACTGCCTTGAAGGACACCAGCATAGATAGGAAATTGA
>NW_021758315.1:0-1298 GCF_005508785.2 Acyrthosiphon pisum
GTGTACAAAACATTATTTTTAAGGCAAATGCACTTTTTATTTTGACACTTGGTCTTACAAATACATTTTAAAAATCCTTGGCCAGTTCCTGTCGACTGTTCCTTTGAGACTGTTCGTAACGCCACTTCTGTGTCTATTGGAACCTCGTAAATTTGTAGTAGCTTTTTATGACATACTGTGAACTGACTTCTGGCGTATAACTGCTTCAGAACTCCATCCCGAGTTCCTAATCGATAAAAACCATCACTTGTCACCTAAAAAAAATTTAATGTATTACTTATTAATATTAAACACATAATTTTTAAACTAATTTATTACCTCTAAAACAATTGCCAGTATACTTCGTGCGTCCAAACGTCCTTTATCTACCTCAGGAACTGGAACACGTACAGTTGAATGAACTGCCACCGGCAATAGCTTCTTATCCGACCACGCCATCATTTTTTTCGCTTGATTTTCAAGATTTTTCCTTGGCTCTCATTCGCAAGACATTGGCGTTTTCGTTATTTAATTTAATAGTGGCCCGGGTAGTTGTAGCTAGGTAATAGTTGTTCTGTGTCTGATACTTCATTTTCGACATTTGAATTAATTTCTGGTGCTTGTTCTGTGTCTGATACTTCATTTTCGACATTTGAATTAATTTCTGTCGCTTGTTCTGTGATTAATTCAGCTAATTGTTCTTCATTTTCTATCGTACTTATTACATAATGTGGTAAATTTGAAGTGTTTAGACCAATTTTAATTTTGCAGCCAAATAAAGCTTCATATGGAGACATTTTAATGCCAGAATGATAAGCTCGGTTTTTCATAAGCTGGATGAAGCGAAGTCCTTGGCTCCAGTGTCGGTTTTTTTCATCTTGCATCCACGTTGTCAACATATTCTCAATATCCTGATTAGCACGTTCTACACTACCTTGAGATTGGCTGTGCCTCGGTTTGCCATGTACTATTTTTAATTCGGGCCACATGTTTCTTAAATTAGATACTATTTGGTTCGAAAACTCTCGTCCATTATCCGATTGTAAAATAGTAGGAGCTCCAAGCAACGTGAAAATATCTATAATGTTATAACTTATAAGCTACCTCTTCAGCTCGCTTAAATTCGAGGGGTTTGAGAACAACAAACTTCGTGAGGTGATCCTGGTACACCATAATGAATTTAAATTTCCCATCAGGATGAGACTGGAAATCTATCAAATCAACTTGCCATCGGGAATTAAAGTCAGAAGATATTATTGGTTTAACTACTACTCCTTTTTTTCGAGCCTTTTTGTTTTTGTTGACATGGTTCACAAAAA
>NW_021758315.1:3502-4583 GCF_005508785.2 Acyrthosiphon pisum
CCAGATAGTACACACACTGGGACAAACACAATTGGAACTATTTATCGAGGATAAAATTATAGTGCAATGTTCCAAGTAGTTGATTCTGCATTCCCAATCCCAAACGATGGTATCCTCGGACGGCCATTTATTGTGGAAAACAAAATCATTCTGAATTATCAGACTAATGAAGTCATCATTCCTGACGGGGCTGAAATAGTGCTACAACCCCGCACTGAAACCCTCGTAGGAATAGAAGCAGGGAATCACGCAGAAGACGAAATCATCATCATTGAAAGTCAAGAAATCACGAAATCAGTCATGTGCAGTAACGCTGTAACCAGAGTACAAAACAAAAGGGTGTTAGCCACACTCATCAACCCAACCGAAGAAACGATAAAGCTAAAGACGCCCAATTTAAAGGAACTGGTCCATGAGGAGTTCAGGGAAGCTCTAATCCATTCGGTACAAGTCACGGATCGACAAGAAGAACCTCATGCAAACAGTAGTCGACTGAAACTATTGGAAGAAAAACTTAGAACCGATCATCTAATGATGATATCATGAGGATGATACGGAGTAGTTGATGTTTGAGAGATATTTAAGAGTTTGCATACTTCTTTGAAAACCTTACTAAGAAATTCAGTTCCACAGTCCATCACTAAAGATTCAGGTTGCCTATGCAGACATACAAACTGAGTGACAAAATTCTGAGCGACGGTGTTTGCTTCATGATCCTTCATGGCACACGCTCAAGTGAACTTCGAAAAATCATCGATCAAAGTTAAAATATACGAATTCCCGTGGTAAGACTTGTTGAGCGGCCCTACAATGTCCATGAATACTTTTTCGAATGGTTTCGAAGCAGTAGTTGTTATCACCATAGGTTCTTTGATGGTCTGGTTTGGAGTTTGTTGATTTGACATGCAGGACATTTCTATATGTATTTCCGGATTTGTGCTCTCATGCCCTGCCATTGATACTGTCGTGTAATTTTATTGTATGTGCGCGTTACACCTTGATGTCCACCAAGTGGATTTTCATGAAATTCCTTGATGATCTGTAGTTTGTTATCTGTCGTTAACTCATCGCGGGTGTATAT
>NW_021758316.1:0-1345 GCF_005508785.2 Acyrthosiphon pisum
ACCTACTATCATTATAGTTTATATGTATAATGTTAAAAAAGGCATTATTTATGTAGAAACTACTGTTGTTTGAATTATGATTTATATACATCAACATGAGAGTGAACACAATATTCTTAAAAATGTTTAGTAAATAAAAGTTGTTTCTCATTTGAAAAAAAAATTTCACCAAAGGGTACACAAGACGGTATAAAAAAAAATTATAAGTACTCTCCCGCGTTAACAGTTCTTCGCTATATTTTATATTTGTAAGATGAAGACAACGCTTCAGGGAGTACCGTCCGCTTAAACTTATTAACCTGCAATACATATCTGCTGATAATGAAGTAGTATTTTTTTTTATAAATGTAGTGTTATAAGTAGATGGCTGGGAAGTTCAAAAGGAGGGAGGGGCTAAAAATTGTTCCCGCCCATATGGAAAAATGTCTTGCTACGTGCCTGAGTCTTGGGTAACAAAATAATGTAATTTAATATTATAGCAGGCGTGGCTCCTCGATTGACTAATAATTTAATCATCAACCGGATGCGTGACTATGGTTATAGGTTTAAATTATAATGATATTATATTGTCACGCAATACAATGCGCATAGTCAGTTTCATACTTTCATATCCTTTTAACCTTGGTTTTATAAAATATCCCCAAGCAACTGCAATTTTTTATAATTATATAGCATATATCTTTTTATAATATTAACGAAGAAGAACTACGTGTTAACTCATAATATAAGGACTTCCCCGCAATGACGATGCATATTATAATAATATTATAATAGTATTAGAAATTAAGTACATGATGTCAAAACCAATTAGTTTCAAAAGTGGGACCACCCACGTAGTTTAGTCGTTTATTTGTAATTTATTTACTGTGATGTTCTTACTGTATTATTAAAATTTCTATTCCTAATTAACTTTTAATTTACTATAAAATTTATATTTTACATAAATAATTCAACTTTAAAGTAAACCCAATTTACTCCAGAAACAAACATACATATTTTTATCCATTAAATGTTAACACTAAATACATTTTATACAGAACTGCTAACATGTTAATGACTGGCACAGGTACTGCAGTATAAAATATTAAAATATTTTGATTTGTCCTTTATACTTAACATTATGTTAATTTGTTATTTAAATAATTATTTTTGGTTTATTATTCATTTAAATAAAATTGTATATATATATTGATCTTCCAATCAAAAATAGGCATTTTTTTTTAAGGTAGATAAAATTATAACGAATCTTGTGTCTAAAGGCCAAAACTTCAATTTAAAAAGAAACATTTGTATGAATTTCTCAAATAATTTGCACATTCTCACGATTTTCACAAGTTTTGTCAAA
>NW_021758317.1:0-815 GCF_005508785.2 Acyrthosiphon pisum
TTTTTCCAATAGTTTTCAAAAGCGCCGTGAAAAACAAAAGAAAAATTAAGGAACAACGGGAATTTTTACGCAAAATCTGTTTTCGAGAAAATTGATTTTGGTTTTTGGTGTAACTTTAAAACGAATGACTGTAGATACATGAAATTTTCACTGGTTGTTTATATTTCCATTTTCTATACATGATATAATTTTCAAAATAATTGGATTTGTTTTGAGCTGTTTACGGACAATTTCAGTTTCCAACTTAATTAGTTTTTTTTTCTATGAATGTCAATAAAACTTTATTTGTTGAGTAAAAATACTTGAAAATTTAATACAAGGCTCCTACTATATTGTTACAATGACATTTGAAAAATATTAAAAATCCTTAGTCACAGTTTTTTTTTATTAGCATTTAAAGTTCAAAAATTGACAAAATATGGAAAAATCACGAAAATTACCTAATTATGTTGAGTTTATAATTCGTAAAAATTTTTATTTTTAGAACTAAGATTTTAAAATGTGATATAAGATTCCTTATAGGATAATCTACCTTTATCAAAAAAAAAATGTCTATAAGAAAGTCAAATTAAATTTTTATGAGCGTTTGAAATTCATATTTTTACAACATTTGATATTTGCTCGATTTCTCATGAGACGATTTTCTTATTTTGTTGTAATTAAAAAACGAATGACTGTAGAAACTTGAAAATTTCACTGAATGTTTATATTAGCATTTTATATATACGATAAAATTTTGAAAATAATTTGACTCTTTTTAATGGAACGAGCTGTTAACGGACATTGTAAGTTTTCCAATTTTTTTTAGGTTTATT
>NW_021758318.1:0-999 GCF_005508785.2 Acyrthosiphon pisum
TGGAGGTCATAGTACCAATTTTGTTTAGAAAAATCCACTAGAAAAGTAGTAAAATATGGATGTCAAAAATACAACAGTGGTGCAATCTGTCCAGAAAAAATAAACTAAATAATAAAAAAAGAAAAATAAAGTTTATTGTTGCAGATTAAAATAATAATTGTATATTATAATATATTGGTTGCTATTGGTTAATCGGGCATGTTTGTTGATTTGAGTTATTATTTTTCGTGAATTACGTGTAGGTACGCCCATTACGAGCATGATTTTTGCTTACTTTTTGATTATTCTTATGAGTTAAATTTCGGGTAAGTACAACTTACTTTAGTTTTAGTACAACTTTTGTCAATAAAAAATGAGTATAAAGTTCTTGAAAAATTAAAAAACTAAGCTAATCTAATCCTTTATACGTAAAAGAACAAGCCTTTTGTGATTACACTATTAATTTTTTCCAATTTTTTTCACAGAGTGTTCCAAATACCTTCCTGAATGTCACAACATCACCCGATATTTAATTTTTTTCGGAGGGGAGGGAGAAGGGAATCTATATATATTATATACCTAAAATAAGTACCACTGAGTCACTGATCGCTGTATCTCAAAAACTACTCAACATACGAACTTGAAATTTGGAATAGTGGTTCTTCTATATTTTTACCATGCAATAAGAAAGAATTTTAAAGAGGTGCTCAAATGTCCCTGACATGGAGGATCATATTCGAAATTGTATTTTTATTTATTGATAGTTGCCATTGGTTACAGTTAAATAGTAGAAATTTGTGTTGATTTATCATCAGTTGCCATTGGGTTATTATTGGGCAGATCAGGTACAAGTTTGCATCAAATTTAATTATTGAACATTGCCTAACAAGAGTGGGCCGAGTTGCACTCACTACAGTAAGTTACACCCCAAAATAATACTTGAACATCATATTTTCTTTAAGATTTGCGATTTTTTAACGGGTAATTGAAGTTCATGGGTTCTGCTATAAAAATATATAA
>NW_021758319.1:0-1184 GCF_005508785.2 Acyrthosiphon pisum
TTTATCGACTTCAACGTCCTTGTAATATTTTTTTAATATTATTTCTGTGTACAGTGATTTCTCGTCGTCCGCGTTTTATAATCACGTTTTCGTTTCCCAGAACTGCCGTGACCTCGTATGGTCCTAGCCATATCGGATCAAGTTTTGTTCTGTGGTTATTATCTTTTAGTAACACTAAATCTTTTACATGTATTTCTTGTGGGTTTTCATTTCTATCGTATCTTTCTTTACTTTTTATTTTATTCTTGATTAATTGCTCTCTCGCTATCTTATGCGATATCTGCATGTTTTCTTTTAAATCAAATAAATAATCGTCGTAATTGTATCGTGGTTCTGGTTCGGCTTTCAGTTTAATCGGTACCTCCAATGTATGTCCGTAAACCAGTGCGTATGGTTGAAAATTAGTAGATGTGTGTACTGTTGAGTTATATACAAAGAATGCAAAAGGTAATAAATGATCCCAATTATTTAAATTCTTGTCTACATAATGTCGTAAGTATTCGGCTAAGGTCCTATGAGGGGTTACCCTGCGGTCTAAAAGGACTTGTATTAACCTTTTCAATCTTTAATAACTTGCAAACCTCGGCAAACGTTTTACTAAGGAAATTGGTACCTTGATCATTTAATATTGTTCCCGGTATACCATGCACACAAACAAAGTGTGTAACAAAGGTTTCTGCTACCGTGTTCGCTTTTTGATCAGGAATTGGAACTCCCAAAGTGTAACGTGTTAAATCGTCCTCCATAGTTAGAATATAAATATTGTTAGACAATGTTGTTGGCAAAGGCCCTACTATATCCAAGAATATCTTCTCAAAAGGTTGCGAACTTGTTGACGTAATTGCCATTGGTTGTTTGATATGTCGATTTGAAACCTTGTTAACCTGACACGATGTACAATTTCTTATATATTTTTTAACGTCCCTCTTCATACCCTTCCATATAAATTGGCTTTTGATGCGCTTGACAGTTTTGTTTATACCCAAATGTCCTCCTAGTTTTGAATCGTGAAACTGTTTTAAAATAATCAATTTTTCTTCTTCAGTGTATTCTATACCTGTGCATATGATTATCTCTATACCGGGTTTGCGAAATATGTATCGTAACATTGATCTTATTTTTTCCCATTCTAAATCATCGTGTTCACCTAGTTTGTTCATGGCTAGTTTTGTTAACTTGTTTTC
>NW_021758320.1:0-766 GCF_005508785.2 Acyrthosiphon pisum
AATCGATTTTTCACAAAATTGAATTTGGTTTTTCGTGTAACTTTAAAAAAAATTACCGTAGATACATGAAATTTTGACTGAATGTTTATCTTAGCATATTCTATACACCATAACATTTTCAAAATATTTTGATGTATTTTGAGCTCTTTACGGACATTTTTATTTTCCATTTTTTTTTAGTTTTTTTTCTAAAAATATCAATCAAATTTTATTTGTTGGATAAAAAAGCTTGAAAATTTAATAGAAGGCTCCTGGTATATTGTTTCAAAGGCAGATGAAAAATATTAAAAATCGTTAGTCACAGTTTTTTTTTATAAGCATTTAAAGTTCAAAAAATGACAAAATATGGAAAAATCACGAAAATTTAAAAATTATTTCGAGTTAGAAATTCATAAAAATTTTTCTTTTTAAATCTAAGATTTTAAAATGTAATACAAGATTTCTTATAGGATAATCTACCTTTACCAAAAAAAAAATGTCTATAAGAAACTCAAATTAAATTTTTATGGGCGTTTGAAATTCATATTTTTACAACATTTGATATTCACTCGATTTCTTACGTAACGATTTTCTTATTTTGTTGTAATTAAAAAACGAGTGACTGTAGAAACTTGAAAATTTCACTGAGTGTTTATATTAGCATTTTATATATACGATAAAATTTTTAAAATAATTTGACTCTTTTTGAGCTGTTTACGGACATTGTAAGTTTTCAATTTTTTTAGTTTTTTTTTTCTATAAATATCAATAAAGTTTTATCTGTTGG
>NW_021758321.1:0-750 GCF_005508785.2 Acyrthosiphon pisum
ATCACAATTTCTGTAGACAACTTGCAATGGTTATAGTTTTAGATTATAGATAGAATGACAGATAAAATCATTTTACTACCAAGCACTGCTACAGCGTGCTGAACCACCGTATAAATCCGTTATCACTTCATTTTTATAAAATAAATAAATATTTTGTTCACTGTGACTTTGGTAAATAACTCAATTTTAATATTGAGTGCTGAATACTTTTCACTTTTCACAACATTTTCATTGTTGCATTTTACATTTTTATTTGTTCGATATCAGTTTTTTCTGTGTTGTATACATATATTTTGTAAGACGGAGACACTACATGCGGGTATAGCGGTATTAATATTTGAGCTTATTATAAAATATTTTTGTTTTAACTGCCTCATTTATAATTTAAAGCAGATTTTTAAAATTAATGTATATTTTAAAATGTTTAGTGTATGTCTAGCAATTTTACTTCCTATAACTTTCCTGCCTAGCTGATAACCATATTATGCTTTCCTGCTTTTGGTATTTTGCTTATTGCTTTGTTTATTATATTATAAACGTGGATGAGGTCACGCATGGGTGAGGAAAGATTAACTGGCTTAGCTTTACTCAATACTCATTGGGACATAAGCATTGATGTGGAAAAAATCATTGACAGATTTGCGGCTGGTATATGAACCATACAATTGTTGCTCAATAATTATTAATACATTTGTTTATTTAATGATGAATAAAAGACTGTTGAATTTTTATACGGTTTGATTTTCTTTT
>NW_021758322.1:0-995 GCF_005508785.2 Acyrthosiphon pisum
TGCTGTACAGTAGGTTACAAGTGGGTCACTGTATAATGAGATAGTATTAAATTTGGATTCAATGATATAATATCACTGTATAAGAAAAACGATTCTAAGCGGAGACGGTTTGTCAGTCTAGGTATTAGACATACCTATTATAGATATACTTATCTATAGTATTAAAAAAAATTGATCTATAATAGGTATCAATAGTAAATGCCAAATTAATCATATCACAATATCCATTAGGTAACGCGTTATACATCAACAACAAACCGTGGTACTATCATAGATATATAATAGTATACTTTAGAAGTTTCAAGTACCCACAAGTAATATTATACAATCACAACAAAATAACTAAAATAGTTATTCCAGGTTTTTTAATATGTAATTTCGTCCAAATTTGAACTTAAAATGACTATAAAAATAAACTGTGCTTATGTATTTCTTAGAATTTTTGGTAACAGAATTAAATATTTACGTGAAATCTTGTTTTAAATTTTCAATCCTTAGATATAAAAGTTGGACATTTTATAAATTTTTAACTACAAAATAATTATTCAATTTTAAATTTGATAAATTTTGTCAAAATTTCAACTTCAAATGCTTATAAAAAAAATGTGTGCCTATGTATTTTTAATATTTTACAATTACTATTGTAACAATATATCAGGAGCCTTGCATTAAATTTTCACGCATTTTTACCAAACAAATAACATTTTATTGATATTTATAGAAAAAAAAATTAAAAAAATTGAAAAATGACAATGTCCGTAAGCAGCTCAAAAAGAGTCAAGTTATTTTCAAATTTTTATCGTGTATAGAAAATTCTAATTTAAACATTTAGTGAAATTTTCAAGTATCTACAGTCATTCGTTTTTTAATTACAATAAAATAAGAAAATCGTTACGTAAGAAATCGAGTGAATATCAATGTTGTAAAAATATGAATTTCAAACGCTCATAAAATTTAATTTGAGTTTCTTTTAGACATTTTTTTTTTTTTTGATA
>NW_021758323.1:0-1320 GCF_005508785.2 Acyrthosiphon pisum
TTTTATTTATCCTGAATATTTTGAAAAGTTCTGTGAATTTACATTTTTTACGTCTCAAAAGTACAAACTAAATCCAATTTTAACTTGAGACTATCCTTAAAATTGAAGATTGAAGCATTTTGTGATGACATATAAATAATAGATGAAAAAGTTTTACCGGTTGATCGCCATTTGCATTAAAATTAAAATAATAAAAGACGAATTTTGTTAAAATTTGGAGTTTTATTTGGCGCTAATAAGTGCCATAAGCCATAAGTGGTTTAAAATGTGATTTCTAAGCTACTACTAAATATAATTAGACGGTGTAACTCGTCTAGTTGCAAACGATGTACCTATATATATTTATATATGATATTATAATATTATAACACGTTTGGTGTAGGTAGATGTACTCTATTGTCATATGATTTGTAGTCTTCAATATCTTCTATATTATAATTGAATTTAGGTACTCAATATCGTTTAAGTTGTATATTATGTCCTAAGAAATATCTAGTAATTTACCTTTGTACCTTATTTAGTTTTTAAAAAATATATATTAAACAATGATTAGATAAAATGGTATACGGAGAGAATGGTCAGACATAGGAGAAAATAACATACGTGGTTTTTGATTATAAACATTAATATGTGTTCCGGTGAGGAGAATAATTTTGAGTGGGCTGTATATTTTAATAATATATTTAATGTAGAATAATTATTATAATTTATTAACGAGGTACGGCGACAGTAGTAGTCATCGCAGCCGCCCGCCGTGTCATCGCAGGAGTCATCGATGTGTCAACTTCTTTTAGGAATAAAATATTCGTATGATATGAAAAAAACACAATATTTTTTGTTGATCATTAATAAACAAAAAATCTTCATCTTGATTTGTTTTTGAATCTATTGTTTCTAAAATTTGCGTGGTAAATTGGTTGGTTTGGCAGGTAACACTGTAAGTCAAGCTTCATATATATTTTTCCTCAGCATTTTGATATTTGTAGTAGTGAATTATGAAACTTCTATATTTTCTCCAATCTCTTTTAGTTTAATTTTGTTTGATTTATTACTGGTATCGTCCACCGATTTTCTCTTACAGGCATTGTTTACAATTTGTCTTGATATTATTGTACGAATATCGGAATATAAGGCTCATGTTTATGAATTAAATTTGCACAATTATCATGTACCACAGCATTATTTACAGTGTACACTTTTGCTTTGCAATATTTTGAAGTACGTCGCCAACAAGTTGAACAGGTGGATTTGTTAACTAATCTAATACAAAATTTAAAATTATCTAAAACCAATAATGTTAGTAAATTGTAAAGGTAATGC
>NW_021758324.1:0-2461 GCF_005508785.2 Acyrthosiphon pisum
TTTTGTTCATGTAACCATTAAGTTGGTAAAAATATCTAAATAGCCTCAAAATTAAGAATATCAATTTAAAAGAACAATAACTAAATTAATTATAATGATCATTACAATAAAGTTAATAATATTGAATTTGGATGGGTCTGCGGAACCCCTAGATCACTAGGAACCACAATGAAAAGTGTATATTATACAAATGTTTCACTTTTTTACAAATAACAACTTTAATTTAATTGTATAATGTGTAATAAAAACTTACTTTGTACTGAGGACTAGTCCAAATATTTAGTATAATGCTTATAATCTTTTTTGAACTAAAAATCCATTTTTTTTCTGTTTGTACTAAGTTATAAATTATTTGAATACTTTCATATTGAATAGTTCTTGATGGGTCTAAATATATAAAAAATAAATAAAGAATAAATGTTAAGTTTACAATGAATAATTAATAATGCTATATACTAATGACAACTAAAAACATGTTAGCATATTGTGACAATGTATGTAAATTTATTTTATTGAAAGTTGAAATCATAAACATATTAACATTGACCTATCATACTGCAAATTCGTATATACCATTTAATTTGTTTCCTTACGGAATAATATAATATAATGGATATTTATGTTATGGTAAAAGAATGATACCAGGCCTCGGTACTTCACGCATTTCTTAAGAAGCTGCATATTCAAAATCTGATTCAATACAAATTTGTTCCCTGATACCTACAGTCAAAATACAAATATTTGTTGCCTATTTTTGCATACTTTACTAAATTAAATGTTAATTAATCAATAACAAACAAATTTTCAATAATTTAAAAATAAAAAACCTACCGCACATCATCACCTTGTCTATATTTTGAACTATAGTATATACTGAGTATTAATTGTAAATGGTTGTATGATAGCGCGGTCATATTTAAAATAGTTTGAATAAAATATATTTTGTTTTTAACCCTAGAGCATACGCTTTATGGTCAAAAAGATCGGGCTTTTAGAATTTTGTTCATTGTTTTAAAAATATGAAATATTAACGTAATAATAATGTACCTGGAGTAGAAGCACTTGCTAAAAATGCAAAGTGTTGAAAAATTGTGGAATTTATTTTTTCCAGATTCTATTTTGGAACAAATAGTTACATAAACGAGTATTTATCTTGACTGTATAAGCCCAAAGTTTGATCGTTCACGTGATGCAAGACCGACTAGTCTAACGGAAATAAAAGCGCTAATCGGTTTATTATATTTAGCAGGTGTTCATCAAGGTCTTTTCATGTGAATATAAATGATTTATGGTCTATGGACAGTACAGGTATTGAATATTTTAGATTATCGATGGGTATGAATCGCTTTTATTTATGACTTAGAGCAATTCGTTTTGATGATATAACAACACCCACATTGAGACAATCTGCGGACAATCTTGCACCAATACGATCATTTTTTGAAGACTTTGTTAGAAGATGTCAAGACTATTATGAATTGAATAATTATGTTACAATTGATAAAATGTTAGAGTCTTTCCGAGGTCGTTGTCGTTTTAGACAATACATTCCTAATAAACCCGCAAAATATGGCCTCAAAATAATTGCATTAGTAGATTCAAATACATATTATTCATATAATTTGGAAATATATGCAGGGAAGTAGCCAAACGGGCCCTATCACAAAAATAACAGTGCTTGTAATGTCGTGGAAAGATTGAATAGGCCAATTTCTAGTTCAGGTCAAAATATTATGTGCGATAATTGGTTCAACAGTATTCCTCTCACAGAAGACCTCCTCAATAGCCATAATCTAACCATGGTTGGAACATTACGAAAGAATAAGAAAGATATACCACCAATTTTTGTTCAAGAATTCAAAGAGCGGCCAATTGAAAGTAGTATTTTTGCTTTAAAAAAAAACATGACTTTAGTGTCACATAAACATAAAGCTAATAAAATTGTTTTGGTTATATCAACTATGCATAACAATGATAACATTGATACTGACTGTGCTAGATTGAAGCCTGAAATGATCAAATTTTAAAACTCGACAAAAGGGGGAGTCAACACTGTTGACCAAATGAAAGGAAAGTATTACGTCTCAAGAAACAGCAGTCGTTGGCCATTGACAATATTTTTTACTGTTCTAAATATTGCGGGCATAAAATGCCAAATTATTTATGCTAGTAACACTAATGCAAAAATTGTTCACAGAGAATATTTAAAATGTCTTTCAAAAGCATTAGTTTATAAATATATGTTGGAAAGAGTACAGATAAAAAACATTCCAATGAATATAAAAGTTTGTACACGTGAAATCTTTAACGCTATAGAGGAACCAGAACAAAAGACGTCAAATGCTCCTAGAAGATATGCATTTTGTAATTGGAAAAAAAATCGAAAAACATCAAAATTGTATAACGAGTGCCAATTTTATATATGTAAAGAACATAATATAGCGCCTTCGATTTGCCCAAA
>NW_021758325.1:0-1035 GCF_005508785.2 Acyrthosiphon pisum
TAAAACTCATAGTTTTTGAATAATTATCGAAAAACTAAAAAAACTCCGATTTTAGAGCTGTTTTTTCAAGATGGCGGCCAACGCCGACTTCGGAGGGGGGGGAAAAACATGTTCCCCTAATACTAGACTTATACTTAAGCAATTAAAACGATTTCCAGCTTTCCACTAATTAATTCCGAATTGGGTCATTTTTTGTTCTAATTTGACTGGCCTAATATTGTTTGCAATTATAGTGTTCGTGCAATGCAATCACTATATTGTGATCACTCTGTCATTGAAATTTCAAATTGCGGATCGGTTCGTATTATCGGCAGCTGTCATCACGTATATTGCGTACAATTAGATATGTATCTTGTAACTCGCAAGTCGTGATATCAAACCAATAAAATATGAAAGAATATAGTTTTTTACTGTTATATTGTTACGTATAAATACCATTTGAGTATTTGACATAAATGTATTAATTTTGTGTCAAATATAAAAATACAAATTGGATCTTATTAGTTCATAAATACTAATTTAGATTTCTAACAAAACCTTAAAGATAATAAAATTATATACAAATAAAGGAAGTTTGTATACAAACATACAGAGTGTCTCACGAAATTCTGACAAATGAAATAACTTGTATATATATTTATAATAAATATATAATCAATAGACTCATCACTCATGTACTATACGTGTAATATAAACTTTTTTAAATTTTATTTCTTTGTACAGAAATTAAAAAAAAAATACATTTGATTAATTTTTTTTTTTAATTCAAAATAGCCAATTTATAAGCATATTGAAAAAAATTGATTTAACGTTTACAGTATTTAATTTGAGTAATCCGTTAGCGACTTATTTACGTTTAATATTCGTTAAATGTATTGCTACTGAGAAATTTATCATACCCAACAATAAAAACCAGAAGTCAAAATGAAATTAAATATCAATTTAACGATACTCATAACGGTCATAATCGATAATATCTAATAAGGCTATAAGCAATAAGTACATTGTATAACAGTACAATGAAAACGTATACCA
>NW_021758326.1:0-798 GCF_005508785.2 Acyrthosiphon pisum
TATTTAGACATTATGACAATTTTTTGGTTTATAATCATTGCTCATAGCACAACTACGGGTGGACCACTTTCTAGAGCTTAAACTTTTCTTTATTGGACTAATTTTTACATGAATTTTTATGTTTTGATTTTGAGTGAAATCAGTTTGAAGTGTTCTTGTCAGTTAACCATTGCTTTAACATACTTGTCATCAACCAATTTTGTATGTGGTGCATACTTAAAAAATTGTAATAGGTAATTTCAGTTATATTAAAATTTAACTTAGCAATAATTTTTTTTAAGTTTGAATAATTCTCATTTTGAATTGTTTTTTAGAATAAAAATATCAATAAAATGAAATCTTTAAAATAATGAAATTTTATTAAAAACAATGAAACTGTTCAGTTTTCACATTATTTTTGGTGGTTTCTAATCATTGCCAAGTGTTCTGAAAAAAGCATAGGATTTTTCTGTTTCATCACATTTTTTCATAGAATGAAACTCAATTTTTAACCTTATTGATATTATACTAATTTATTTACTGAAATAATTTAATATTATAATGCTAAAAATTCAAAATTGTATTGTTTTTTTAGAGAATCTTCAAAACTCTGCCAAGCTAAAATATCAAAATTCAAAATGGTAATTTCAGCAATCCGCAAACAATATGTAAATAATTACTTACACATAAACCAACAGCCATGTTAAACACTAATTAAGAGGGCAAAGGCAGTACACATAACTCATCAACATTCGGTTATGACTTTTATTCTGGACGTCACAATTGTAAGGACTGTCTTTGGGCTACAGTGTTCCAACC
>NW_021758326.1:3256-5497 GCF_005508785.2 Acyrthosiphon pisum
ATGCTTACACTATTCTGTTATTTTTCATAAAGGGTGAGTTAAGAAAAAAAAAAGTATGTAAAATAATAGGAGTTTATTAATAAACATACAGCAACTGCCAACTTGCAAGTAAACAAAATTTAGATGATCTATAATAAATATTAAAAAAAAATTATTTTTTTTTCCTAAATGCTGCTCCAGCAATGTAGATTTTGATTGGAGATTCTATCTCCGCATTAGTGCAGTTGATAAATTCCTTTATTTTACGAACAGCGTCTATAACAGAAATCAAATCAAATACTTTATTAAAAACTAAATTACTATAATATAGTATTCAATGTGTATAATACTATAACCTTCTTTAAATTACATTAGTTTTGGAGGGTATTATTGTATGCATGCACCTAATTTGTGCATTAATCAACAAAATTTCATATTATAATATAAGAAATAATAATGTTTGATTCTTACCAAAAATTACAGTACATGTTCCCAATGAAGAAAAGACCTTTTTTTTTTTTTGGCCCACATAACTATATTCTGTTAAAAAATTGTCGTCAAAGAGCTTAAGCAACATTTGGCGTACTGTGGATGCCAATGTTTTACGTGATAGACGTCTCAACCCGTTGACCTATAAAATATATCATTAATTTCTATTTAATAGTACCTATATCAATATTGAAAATTTTTAAACATTCAATAGAGAATAAATTTGTCAAATTAAATTTCACACTTACAACATTTAATTTAAATGATTGGGATGTAGCAAGTTTTTGTTCAAAATCGTTTAAAGAAGCTTCATTGGTTATTGGAACACTGAATTCAAATTCATCCACTTGATCTTCAAATAAAGCTTGTCCATCTTTCCATTGACTTTGGTTCAACATAATTTTTTCCAACTCATTTTGTCTCTGCGCAACTGTTTCAAGATCATATCTTATTTTTAAAACGACTCCCAAAATTTTCTTCAATAAGTTTTCTAAGAAAATTAAAGAACAGTATTAAAACTAAGTTTTATATTCTTAAAAAGTTATAGAATAATTGTACACAATATTAAATACATTTTAATATACATACTATGTATTATTTAATTTTTTATAAAAATTACTAATATAATAATGTAATATTTTAAAAATGTATAGATGCAATAATATTTATTCGGTGCATTATTATAAACCTGACTAAAAATAAATATTATGGTACAACCATTTGAAATCAGATGAAAAAAGTATTGATGTACATTTTAACATACATACTATGTATTATTTAATTATATTATAAAAATTACTAAATAATGTAGTATTTTAAAAATATATGGATGCAATAATATTTATTCGGTGCATTATTATAAACCTGACTAAAAATAAATATTATGGTACAACCATTTGAAATCAGATGAAAAAAGTATTGATGTACACAATTATTTACTGAATTCATAATAGTACTTATTTATATACTGTTATTTCTTAAGTATGTCTCCCAAGGTAATGTTTATTTTAGAGGGAAATATATTCTAAATAATTTTAACTACTTTATTAGATATTAATATATCTGTTATTTCTAACAAATTTTTTTTTAAATTAAATGCACAAACCATTATTACTATTCCCTTCAGCTGAAAATGCCAACATTTTTTTGTGTACAGTAGGAGTGATTATTTGGTGGTTTTCTGGTGATGATACTTTAAATGGTGATGAAGATGTATTATAGATGACTGAAGATGTTTTATATGCACTTTCTGAAGACTTACTTTCTAAAATATCTAAAACATTATATTGGTATAAAATTACTATGATAAATATTTTTTTTAAAAAAAACATGTACAAACCATTTTTACTAGTCCCTGTAGCTGCAGATGCCACTATTTTTTTGTGTACATTAGGAGTGAATATTTGGTGGTTTTCTGGTGATGATACTTTAAATGGTGATGAAGATGTATTATAGATGACTGATGTCTCATATGCATTTTCTGAAGACTTTGCTTCTAATAAATCTAAATTATTATAAAAGTATACTAATTGGACACGCGTTTACAAATTATATTAAAAATATAAATACCATTATCAATTAATGTGCTTGGTTTAAAAGGTTTGTTTTGAAACTGAGATAATTTCCTTGAAACAGATGATTTATTGTTTCCATTTTTGGAAGATGATAAACACTCACTCTCTATTATATGAAAAACACCAATAATATAAAAATGTTAAATAAAATATTAACATATAATGTATATAATAATAAGTACCTTCAATAGAATTGTTC
>NW_021758327.1:0-787 GCF_005508785.2 Acyrthosiphon pisum
CGGGCCGCTTAGAGTCCGCGAGAGAGGTGTAGAAAGGGGAAATAGTACGCGAGCGTATCTAGCGCAGCCTGGCTTACCACAGGCATACTACCCATTCGGCATTCCTTCAAACGATAAACGCACGATGTAGGTTAGGATATGTTTTACCTACATCGTGGATAAACGTAAGGCGGGAATAAATTTGGTAAATGGTTTATCATTAAAGTATAGATGGCGCCAGATTCGCTCATGTACGATTTCCCCTCGTACACCTCTCTCGCGGAGTTTCGTTTCCAGTCCAGTGTAGTAGTCCGTGGTTTAAAATTATCAATATAATGATATTTATTATTGTTCTGCGTTATCATAGAAGATATTATCTTTTGGCCGTATTGTTCAGTGGTACGGCGTTCATGCAAACAACACCCAAATTTGTACGTTTGCGATATTACCACAACCAAAATACATTACCGAATACGGAATACCATTAACTTCGTATCTACAACTCTGATTATTAGCACAAAAATTTAATTTAATTAATTAAATTATTATCATTAGCTGCACTGCTACCACGATTAAATACATATCTTAAATCGTGACTGCCACAGCCTGCGAAGTGCGAGGTTCCAGAATTTCCGTTGACCTATTCATACGATTCCACATTTTCAAATTTCTGCAGGTTTTCAATCGAAATGTATTCCAATCATTCACTGATCCCAGAAGACCGGACAGAGCACAGGTAATGATCACTTAATTATTTTATGATGAACCGTAATGACGTTAATCGAATTCTGTTTCAAAAAAAAATTTT
>NW_021758328.1:0-896 GCF_005508785.2 Acyrthosiphon pisum
CGGAGACGGTATATCAGTCTATGTATTAGACATATAATATATACTTATCTATGGTATTAAAAAAAAATTGACCTATAATAAATTCCAAAGTAATCATATCATAATATCTATTAGGTACTTATAAGTTATAACGCGTTATACATCAACAAAAAACCGTGGTAAAATCATAGATATATAATAGTATACTTTAGAAGTTTCAAGTACCCACGAATAATATTATACAATCACAACAAAATAACTAAAATAGTTATCCAAGGTTTTTAATATGTAATTTCGTCCAAATTTGTACTTAAAATGACTATAAAAATAAACTGTGTAAATGTATTTTTTAGATTTTTTGGTAAAAGAATTAATTACTTACGTGGAATCTTGTTTTAAATTTTCAATTCTTAGATACAAAAATTGAACATTTTATAAATTTTTAACTACAAAATAATTTTTCAAATTAAAATTTGATAAATTTTGTCAAAATTTGATCTTTAAATGCTTATAAAAAAAAATTGTGTGTATGTTTTTTTAATATTTTTCAACTGATATTGTAACAATATATCAGGAGCTTTGTATTAAATTTATACACTTTTTGGCCCAACAAATAAAACTTTATTGATATTTATAGAAAAAAAAACTAAAAAAATTTAAAACTGAAAATGTCCGTAAACAGCTCAAAAAGAGTCAAAATATTTTCAAAATTCTATGGTGTATAGGAAATGCTAATATAAACATTCAGTAAAATTTTCATGTATCTGCAGTTATTCGTTTTTGAATTAGAACAAAATAAGGAAATCGCTACATGAGAAATCGAGTGAATATCCAATGTTGTAAAAATTTGAATTTCAAACGATCATAAAAATTTAATTTGACTTTCTTATAGATATTTTTTGTTTGATAAAGGTAGA
>NW_021758329.1:0-796 GCF_005508785.2 Acyrthosiphon pisum
CTTCGTGAATTCGAAAATATTTCACAAAATGTGTAGATGACATTTATCGGTTTTGATAAAAGTCATAATAATAATTAATAGGTAATTAATAATGTCATATCAGCATTTTGGTATTAACTTAATGTGAAAGCAGTGTATAGTTGCTGTGTGGACTCAGTGGAATCATTCGATTTCACATTCTATTCTAAAGGTTTTTATTCTTTATGCCTCTACGTAATGGATGAATTTAATGAAAAAACTGTGTTTTACCAAAAATGGATTAATATTGTTTTGATAAGACTGGTAAAAAACCATAACACTATACAGCCGAAAAATTGAGTCAATAAATATTTTTATTTAAATTACATTCATGTTACTCGACATTATTCGACATTATTTTTATCACTGAACTTAACTTTTTTTCTTCATAAAGTTGAGAGTTAACGTAACTTTTTTTCTTAAATAATTAAAAAATCAGTCCATAACAACTAAATATAAGTAGTAGGTACATAGGTACATTGTTAATGCCTTAATGTTATACATGGACAAAAATTATAAGTATTAATTCCTGGGATCTTAATTAATATTGTTGATTATTATTTATTATCTAAAACTTTCGGAACCGTAAATAAATTTGATTGATTTTGTAAATTTCCTGGCCCCTATTGTTTTTAATTTTTATCATATATTGTACATCCATAAATCATAGGTAACTTATTTTAAGAACGTGGAAAATAATACTTTTAATAACTAATACGTCCGTTACGTTTCGCTACAATTGCGTTAATTTATTATTGCCTTGTTCTAATAATAAGTG
>NW_021758330.1:0-770 GCF_005508785.2 Acyrthosiphon pisum
AAAAAAAAAACACACATCATTGTAAAATCAATACATTCATCGTTCCACTCAGAATCTAAAAATTGAAACTGAAAATGTCCGTAAACAGCTCAAAATCAGTCAAAATATTTGGAATATGTTATGGTGCATAGAAAATGCTAATATAAACATTGAGTCAAATTGTAGGGTCATTTGTTTAAGAGTTGCACCAAAAACCGAAATCGATTTTCTCAAAAACAGATTTGGCGTAAAAATTCCCGTTTTTCCTTAATTTTTCTTTTGTTTTTCACGTCGCTTTTGAAAACTACGGAGAAATTTTTACTTTTAACTTGCACATTAACACTTTCACTTTAATTTTTACTTCCACATTCAAATTTGAAAAAGAGAAAACACTCCCTGAAACATTTTTTTGAGTACTTCTTTGGGTACCTACATTATTTAAAATATCTAAACGATTGCGCGAATAAAAATATGTAATTATTTCTCATTATGTCATTTTATAATAATATATGAAAATATTATAATAATTATCGCAAACAAAATGAGAATAAATTATCTATGATATTAACCATATATCTAATGGCTTAAATTATATTTATTTAATACGCATCATTCTGCGAAAATGCAATCTGATGATTTATGGACCATACAATAATAATATGAATCTATGTAATGTTCATTTTTATTAATATTTCAAAACACAAGTTTTACAATTTTAATATTTATCAAAATTTGACTTAACTACAAAGCAGATCACGTGTTTAGATATTAAATATAAAAAAATCGGGGAA
>NW_021758331.1:0-1364 GCF_005508785.2 Acyrthosiphon pisum
TAACCGCTATATGCCTATTGGCTATATTAAAGTATGACTACCGGGCTATACGCCTATACAGTAAGCACTTATATAGTTATATAAGATATGCTAGAAGCCTGCAGGCACGCTATAATGCTATATACTATATACATGGAGGGTTGTGGTTTCAATCCCCCCCAGAATTTTTGGTTGTATACCTACCTACGTGCCTGCTAGAAGCTATATTAGGTATATACATACTTTACGGACTAATACAATTTTAAATTTTTAAAGAAAAACTTCGGTTATTTATTATATTATATAAAATATTAATCAGCGCCCTTCAAACCTAACCTACATTTTTTTTAACACTTTTTTTTAAAAAACACTATTCCAATCATTACCACTTCTATATACTATAAATCATGATAGTACCTATGTGTTGATCAAATTATTAGCTTTGTTATAACTTATAATATTTGAACAAGTCAAAAATATGAAATAGTTTATAGACAATAAACATTGTAAATTGTATGGATAGAATATCAAAATCGAGATGAATGTAATATGAGTTAAAATGTTATTACCTACTTGATATTTATGAAAATTAAATTCAAAATTAATTAAGTCTGTCCAGCAAGAGAACACGCTGTAGCGGATGTTAATTCCACTGGTATTTATTTATTAGGTATCGGGAAAAAAATGAAAATTCCACCGGTTTTTTTTTATCTAAAATACCTATAAATTAACATTATGTATAGCCGTATAGGTAATAGCAAATAGGTATGTATTTTATCATTATTTATATACCTACAGATTTATTATATTATATAATATATAATTAGGACAATTAGGTATGTCTTATTTACACTAATTCGAAAAATATAATAAAAAAATAAAATACATAGGTACTATAATTATAATCTGTGAGTCTTACCATCGGTGGAATTTTTCAGGTAAAAAAAATAGTACCAGTAAATTTAAATTTTTTTGACAGTTAAAAAAAAATTATCGATGGAATTTACACTCTTTAACTCCAACCCTAAAATCGACTACCAAGTACCAACCCATAAATCGGCGGAATTTACAAATCACCTACCCGCCTCGGCCGGACGAAAATCAGTTCGTCTGCGCACCCCCACGCAAAACCGTGTTATGGCGGAACTGGTCTCGATGGCAAGGTCTCGCGTGGTGATATTCAGAATCGGTGGGCATGGACCAATTGCGCCAAAACAAAATTTGTATTTTAGGGTCAATATACCAATTGCGCAGCTTATATTTTAAGGTCAGTGTACCAATTGCGCCTCTTATATTTTACGGTAAATATACCAATTGCGCTTGTATTCAAATTTGACGCCTGGCGGCTATCTTCAGATTTAGAAATATTGTTTTTTGATCTAATT
>NW_021758332.1:0-4008 GCF_005508785.2 Acyrthosiphon pisum
GGATTAAAAGCAAGGTATAAGAATCGGAAGATGCTCGAAGTGTCTAAAACTCGTTATGCCTTTCACACGGCGTGGAGAGGAATAAAAACATTTTTTTCTGGGAAAAAAGTTTTGAATGTGTTTTGTCCTTCGATGACCAGAGAGTTAAAAGCTATAAGAGTAATAAAAGATGCATTGTTAAAAAGTAAAAATAAAAATGGTATTCAAAAAAAATTTGATTTTACAATTCCGTTTAAGAAAAAGCAAAAACAAAAGCAAAAAAAAAACTAGTGAAGAAGAAAAGCGAAGAAGAAAGCGAAGAAGAAAGCGAAGAAGGAAGTGCTGAAGAAAGCGAAGAAGAAAGCGAAGAAGAAAGCGATGAAGAAAGCAATGGAAAAGGAAACAAAAAAAAAAGCTATAAAGGGCAAAAAGAGTAAAAAGAAAGAAGAGAGTGACGAGGACGATGATGATGAAGATAAAAGCTTAGATGATTTGTTTAAGTAGTTATAAGTCAAATAAAAATAAAAATAGATATTATTTTATACAATACTACAAAGAATAAAAACAGTTGTAAGCTTTAAAAAAATTATATTTTTTGAAATTTTCCAAAAATTTAATCAAATATTAATTTTTTCTTTTGTGACTAAAATGAATATTATTATTTTATATAATAATATTACGATCAGTTTTATTAATCGATAAAAATAGTTACAAAATGGTCACTTAAAAGTGACTTTTAATTATTTCAGAGTGCAAGGAAGTGACTCAGAATATTGAAAAATTCCCTGTCACCAATTACTAATTATTACTATAACCGATATAAATGTATAATAATAAAAAAAATAACAATCAAAATAACTACACAACATAGATAGTAAAACAAACATTTAACAAAAAAAATGTGGGAAAGAGGATGTCCCTCTGCTGTACAGTAGGTTACAAGTGGGTCACTGTAATAAATGGTGTTAAATTTAAATTCAATGATATAATAGCATTTTATATGAAAACCGATTCTAAGCGGAGATGGTTTGTCAGACTATGATATTACTAAGTATATTTGATGATATTATTGTGATTAAGGTAATTTATTTGACTATCTGGCATTAATAAAATACCTTGTAGGTTAAATTCTTTTTTTGCAAAAAAATATATTTAAAAATGTCAATATGTCTATAAAATATATAATAATATACCTACTCTAAAAGTTTCATATACACACGAATAATATTTTTAAATTACAACTAAATAACTAAAATCGTTTTTCTTGGTTTCAAATGTTTCAATATTTCTAAAATTGTATGGTGCATAGAAACTGTTAATTTTAACATTCTAAAAGTTACACTAAAAAACAAAATCGATTTTTATTTTTCTAAAACTGGTTTTGCGTAAAAATGTCTGTTCAGGAAAAACCATTGGGATTTTTTACTTTTGACCCCCTCCCCCCAAAGTACCAACTAGATTCAATTTAAATTTAAATAAAAAAAAAGTTTTTTTTGAAGAAAATTTAACCATTTTTACTGTACCAAAAGGTGATGACAGACACATCATTGTAAAATCAATACATTCGACGCTCCGATCAGAGTCTAAAATGACAGTGTATAATAAATTGATTATTCTGAACGTAAAATTAACGTAATTGAATGCGTTAGTAAAAAGGTCACAATAGGTACATAAAGGGTATAACGTCCTCTAACAAATTAATATAATTAAAATTGTAATTCCTAGCTAGGTCCTAGTATTTATTATCAGACATCAGTGCTGTAATGGATCCTTTTGTTATCAATTATTATTTGAGTAAGTAAGTACAAAACATTATTTTAATACTACCAAAATATTACTTACTAAATAAGTTGTCATTAATTATATAGATATAATTTGCTAGTTTTTTACCTACATAAAACATGTTAATGAGACTATAAGTACTATAAGTATTAAGTAATCTATTAGTTATGAAATATACCATACGTCTTACATATTAATATACTATTGTATGTAAGTAGTGGATACCAAATAAAAAAAAGTAATTATTGGATCCTGTCTACCTCTTAACAAATTACTGGGTACGTTTATGTTGTGTCATAGTATTTATTAGAAAACAATATTAATATTAATAAATAATAATACATTTTTAATAATTATTGTCATTACATTTAAATTATACAGGTAATTATAATGTTGAAAATTATAATTTAGAAATTGAAAAAATAATCACAACTATTTTTTTATAAGTTGTACCTTCGTTTATTTTGTCGTAGCTCTCTTCGGATACTTTTAATGAAATAGCTTGAAGTGATTGAATGCTTGTCAAAAGAGCTATGTAATTTAATGGATCTAAAATCAAAATAATTGACAGTTATAAATTAAAACAATATTTAAATAAACTTATATAAAATAAATTATTTTCTCTTAATGTTTCTTGTAATTTAAAAATTATACCAACTCAGTTATTTACCTACAATAACGTCCAAAACTAACATATTGGTTACACATTATTTTCCTGTAGTCAATTAACATTAATTCTTTATTTCTTAATTTATTTAATTTCAAGTAAATTAGAATTTATTTTTTTGTAGTATAGATTATTATTATTATTATTATTATATTGATAATTTTTTAGAATTGTTGAGAAAACTATTAGTATTTAAATTTTAGATTACTATTTGTTCATATACCTACGATATTATAATTTATGACGTAATAATATATTACTATAGTGAGCGAACCAAAGTATAAAATGTAAAATAAACCAATGATGCGAGTATTTTTAAATATACAAATATTATGTTTTTAAAATTCAAACATTATGACGTTGTTGCGTTGCCTACTTATGATAAATTTTGAAGTGTGGCTTCGTGTAATATTATAGAGTGAATAAAATATGAAACACACGTAGACTTTTATTAGACAATAATATTATATAATATGTTATGTTGATTGCTTATAATATATCCTTATCTTGTAAAATGTGTCTTATTTAAATGGTACTTACTCGGCGGAGAGAAACATTGTAGGAACGGGCAGGTTAGAGTCCATAATAATGTCAAATATATTATTTTGATTGACGTGCGTGTCATTGAAACGAGTATGTATTTGCTCTGTTTGGATACAAGTGTAACATTTAACCGAAAAAGTTGATATTATTATTATTATTAATAATATCGAGCTTTGTTAAACACCAAAAATATAATTACCATAAGTTCAGGTTACATTTTCTAAATGCTTTATTTGTTATAAAATGTACTGCAGTAGCGCAATTCATGAAAAATGACGACTGCAGATGTGTGTTTACTGGGTTTTATAATGTTACACATAAAAAAGATCATTATGCCTTTACACTAGACATTATTAGAAAAGTATACATTTAAATCGGTTATAGGTTATAATTTATAAGTATTAATCGTTTTTATAGACATTTAATGTAATAATATAACATTTATTGGTGTAGTTATATCAATTGTTTACTTTTATCATTATTATTTATTACGTGTTGATTTAAGGGTGACGGTGCCGACACGTTTTAAGTACAAAACTTGTATCATAAAAAAAACTTTCACAAGTCATGACATAGTTAGATTTTAATAATTTTTTTTTATTTGATAGATTAAGACTTTATGCAGGTTGGATTGGACTTCGATTTAAAAAAGAAAACTATTTTTTAGAAGTGTAATAATTATCTATATAATATGATACATTTTTGGGTATTTTGAAATTTATTTTTCTGGCGTTATTAAAGTTGCTTCAAAAACCAGAGTCTAATGAAACATTTATAAAATATTAAATAAAAAAAAATCGACTATTCAATGAAGCATTGCCATTGCGCATTTGTACTATACCGACGTAGATAACTAAAAGTCGCTAACATTTCTGCCACTTAATAAATAGTTGGCTCGGACAGCCTGAAGTTAAACGCCAGTAAGCTTAAATTTCAAAATGTAATTAAAAATCAATAATCGAATGCGATAAAGCAGTAGATTAACAAAAAAAAACAAATTTAACCCTTGATTAAATCCTAACAGGGATTATTTTGTC
>NW_021758333.1:0-1377 GCF_005508785.2 Acyrthosiphon pisum
TTTTAGTCTGTATACTATAGCGAGTTGTGTGTAGAGTTATAATGTATTTGTCGTTTTAAGTATGTCCGTGGGAACTGTAGGCAGGTGGTTGTAGTAGGTAATAGGTATACATAAAATAATGTAGCATTCATTGAAACAATAGGTGTGGTGTCGTATTCTCCCATCAGTTTAAATGGTATTGAAAAAGTTACCGTATTTGTATGTATGTATGTATGTATGTATGTATGTATGTATGTATGTATGTATGTATGTATGTATGTATGTATGTATTTATGTATGTATGTATGTATGTATGTATGTATGTATGTATGTATGTATGTATATATTGTACGTATATATTGTACGTATGTATGTATGTATGTATGTATATTGTATTTATGTTTATGTATGTAATACCTATGACCTATCTAATATATAAAAATAAGTCCGGTTTTCCTCCCTGACGCTATAACTCCAGAACGCACCAACCGATTTGTCTGAAATTTTTTTTTAACTGTTCGGAATTGCCAGGAGAAGGTTTTTATGAACGAACATTTTTAAAAAGTCTACCGAATAAGTAGAAAAAGTGCAAAAACTTTTTATTGATGTCTGTGATTTGAACCCGATACCGTTAAAATATAAAAAAATAAATTTTTGTTTGAATAAAATATAATAAAAAATTACTGGGAAGACATTAAAAAAATTTGTATTAAAAAAACATAATAATTTATTTTTGATATATGCCTCCTATACGACGAAGCAATTTAGGTAGAATAACCCGAAATGCTACCAACCAAGCTAATTACCGATCTAACCAAAGTCCACAAGAACGTGACGACCGAAATGAACGTGAAAGAATTCGGATATCACAAACGCGTGAAGTGCGAACGCGAAATTCAACTAATAATCGGGAATAATTAGAAATAGTAATGTTATAAGATCACACTATAAGATATTCGTAACTGCCAGGAGAAGGTTTTTACGAAATAAAATTTTAGGAAAATGCACCGGAAAGGTAGAAAATTTCAAATCTGTATATGAAAAATACAACAGTGGCGCAACAGTGCATTATATTATATTGGTTGCTATTGGTTAATCGGACATGTTTGTTGATTTCATATAATATAAAAATGAATCGCAGAATGTGTGGCTAAGCGCAATAATTCTACTGTACGTGTGTTGTGACTTAACTCCTCCTAAATGGTTAGACCGATTTGAATGAATCTTTTTGTTTGCGTTTGCGTTTATTCATCTGATTTTAGTACGGTTAGGTTAGGTTAGAATTTTGTATTAATTGATTATATCAATCCACCATAGGTAGAATACGACAAACTTGATATAACTTTGATACTTTAAGTTAAATCATACACTAACGTACATACAGCACGGGGTCCGCGA
>NW_021758334.1:0-929 GCF_005508785.2 Acyrthosiphon pisum
TAAAACAATATTTATTTCACTATAATACATATTTCATATACTACAATATACTATATAGATATATAGATAGTGATAATATACAAATTTTATATAGGTACCTAGTACAACTTTTCTCTATAAATAGTATAGTCAGTATTATAGACAGTTGGTTTAACCTATGATTTTCGATGGTATAAACTATAAAAAGGTGGGTAAGTGGATGTCCCTCTGCTGTACAGTAGGTTACAAGTGGGTCACTGTATAATGGATAGTATTAAATTTGAATTCAATGATATAATATCACTGTATAAGAAAAACGATTCTGAGCGGAGACGGTTTGTCAGTCTAGGTATTAGACATACCTATTATAGGTATACTTATCTATAGTATTAAAAAAAATTGACCAAAATAGGAATTCAATTTTTTCGTGGAATCTTGTTTTAAATTTTCAATCCTTAGATATAAAAGTTGATCATTTTATAAATTTTTAACTACAAAATAATTATTCAATTTTAAATTTGATAAATTTTGTCAACATTTCAACTTCAAATGCTTATAAAAAATAAATGTGCCTATGTATTTTTAATATTTTTCAATTGCTATTGCAATAATGTATCAGGAGCCTTGTATTAATTTTTTACACTTTTTGGCCCAATAGATAAAACTTTATTGATATTTATAGAAAAAAAAAACTAAAAAAATTGATAACTGAAAATGTCCGTAAACAGCTCAAAAAGAGTCAAAATATTTTCAAAATTGTATGGTGTATAGGAAATGCTTATATAAACATTCAATAAAAATGTCATGTATCTGCAGTTATTCGTTTTTGAATTAGAACAAAATAAGGAAATCGCTACATGAGAAATCGAGTGAATATCCAATGTTTGTAAAAATTTGAATTTCAAACGATCATAAAAATTTTAATTTGACTTTCTTATAGATATTTTTTG
>NW_021758335.1:0-883 GCF_005508785.2 Acyrthosiphon pisum
TAAAGACTGTTATTAACTATGTAGCTAATAGTCCTAATAAATAAATTATATAAAAATTTAATTCAATCTTACTTAAAACTCTTGACAAAATTTGATCCATTGTCTGTTGTTGAGTACACTATTTTATCATTTATGTCAAAAACAGTATATACTGACTCCATTGCTCTAGCCAGTACATCATAAGTATGTTTACCTTTCAAAGGTTTTATAGATAGCAAATAAGATTGGCGTTCAAATGTTTCTGTATCGATCCAGTGAACAGTAATTCCTAAGTATGATCTATTTAGAAATAAATAAAATTATGTATCAGTAATTAGTAATACAAATATAAAAATAATACAATCATACAATCATAAACGTGTATTGGCCCATAATATATCAAATTAAATGTATTAGAATTACCTTTTAAATGTAGACCAAGCATCGGCTGTCGTTGATACAAATTCAACCAAATTCAACTTGTTCTTTAATTTATCAAAGGCAACTTTATAGCTATTATCTATACGTTTCATTAAAGTCTGGCGACATAATACAGTTCTTCCAGGATAGCCTTTGGAAATAATTGTTTTAAAACTTTCATGAGAAACCAAATTGAATGGTAAATGTGCATTTATTATGACGTCTAAGATCATTTGATCAAGGTCTTCTGTAAAATACAATTTAAGTTAGGTAAGTAATATCTAAGTCTTACTAATATAGAAATACACGTACATACTATTACTATATTAATATATTATATTAATATATTATATTATTATTTATTATACTAAATCAACTGTACCTTTGAGAAGTCAAACTTTTACGATTTGAACAATTAAGTATTGACATCTGAACAGTATTTAAATTTTTGATTTTTTTTTACATCAGAATTATCATTAATTTC
>NW_021758336.1:0-825 GCF_005508785.2 Acyrthosiphon pisum
CATAATATCTGATATTACATAATATATAAAATATAATTGATCGGATATAATGATTTTAACTTAAATTTGTATATTTTGGTCACTATAATATGTTTCAGGTTTCAAGTTAATAGACTCAAAAACTACTAGAACGTTTTCAATAACAAAAAAAAAGGTGGGTAAGTGGATGTCGCTCTGCTGTACAGCAGGTTACAAGTGGGACACTGTATAATGGATAGAATTAAATTTGAATTCAATGATATAATATCACTGTATAAGAAAAACGATTCTGAGCGGAGACGGTATATCAGTCTATGTATTAGACATATATATACTTATCTATGGTATTAAAAAAAAATTGACCTATAATAGGTACCTATAATAAATTCCAAATTAATCATATCATAATATCTATTAGGTACTTATAACGCGTTATACATCAACAAAAACCGTGGTACTATCATAGATATATAATAGGATACTTTAGAAGTTTCAAGTACCCACGAATAATATTATACAATCACAACAAAATAACTAAAATAGTTATCCTAGGTTTTTAATATGTAATTTCGTCCAAATTTGTACTTAAAATGACTATAAAAATAAACTGTGTGAATGTATATTTTAGATTTTTTGGTAACAGAATTAATTACTTACGTGGAATCTTGTTTTAAATTTTCAATTCTTAGATACAAAAATTGAACATTTTATAAATTTTTAACTACAAAATAATTTTTCAAATTAAAATTTGATAAATTTTGTCAAAATTTGATCTTTAAATGCTTATAAAAAAAAATTGTGCCTATGTATTTTTAATATTTTTCAACTGATATTGTAACATATATC
>NW_021758338.1:0-967 GCF_005508785.2 Acyrthosiphon pisum
AATGTATAACATAAATGAAATAAAGGAGGAAAGTTATCCCGCATTTTTAAATAAATTCGAAACATAATTAATAACTAATAAACACGTAAAGGAAGTAAACGGTAGCTTAATAGAGTCACCCGTGGAATACCACATAGTCTCAGAGATAGAAAAACATTATAATTTTATGTCAGGGGTAAATTACGAAATAAAACAAAAATTTGGAAACGGACAAAAATTAACACCTAGCAAAGCAATCGGGGAAGTAAATTATTTACGGGATAAAGATAGGTATATAATATTCTTAACTACCAAAAGTAGAAACAAACAAAAGGCGACGTATGAAAATATTTATCTGTCTCTATTGAATCTAAAAATATTATGTGAGGAACAATCATTAAATAAATTAGCTATGAATAAATTGGGTTTTAACGACTAGAATGGGCACAAGTACGTGCTATGATTCGATATGTTTTTCGAAACACAAGAATAGACATAATTATTTGTTCAAAGTTAGAATTCAGTGACGAGGAAAAACTAATTATATTCAACCAATGTCACGACTCCGTAACCGGCGGACACGCCGGAATACATAAAACAATAAAGAAAATAAAAACACAATTTAATTGGCGAGGTTTAAAAGAAGATGTAATCGAATATATAAAAAATTGCGCATCATGTCAAAAGAAAAAAGTCACGAATAAAAAAATAAAACAACCCATGGTAATCGTGTCTTCCCACGTCGCCGAATCCCAATTTGCCGACTCCCAATTCGCCGACATCCCAGTTTGCCGACTTTCAATTCGCCGACACCCCAGTTCGCCGACTATTTATTTACATGTTCCCAATTTGCCGACTCCCAATTCGCCGACTTATTAAAAAATAAAAGTAAATACAAATGTATCATGTATAAATGATTATTAATACATTAAGTCAGTAGATACATTATTTAAAGCCAAATCATTTTCTCAAAGCAGCTTCTTTAATT
>NW_021758338.1:2878-4536 GCF_005508785.2 Acyrthosiphon pisum
ACAATTTAATTGGCGAGGTTTAAAAGAAGATGTAATCGAATATATAAAAAATTGCGCATCATGTCAAAAGAAAAAAGTCACGAATAAAAAAATAAAATATGGTAATCACGTGGTCGTGGTAATCACGACAACTAGCTCTGAACCTTTTGAAAAAAATAAGCTTAGACATCGTTGGGCCACTGGTCACTACATTAGCAGGGAACACATATATATTAACACTACAATGTGACTTAACAAAATATACAATGGGTATCCCCCTCCCAAATCACCAAGCTAATACTATCGCTGAAGCATTCGTAACACATTTTGTATGCACACACGGTATACCGCGAACCATATTAACTGATCAGGGAACCGATTTTTTTAAGTAAAATATTTACCGAGGTATGCAAATTATTGCAAATAAATAAGATAAACACAAGTTCTTATCACCCGGAAGCTAACGGAGCTTTGGAGAGAGCACATAGAACATTATCAGACTATCTTAGGCATTACGTTGATAAAAAATTAAACAATTGGGATGAGTACCTACCCTACGCATTTTTCGTTTATAATACCACGGAGCACACATCAACGGGTTATCAACCATATTCTTTGTTATACGGTAAACATTTGGAGATACCAATTAAGCTATCACACGAACCTGAACCTAGATATAATTATGATAATTACTATTTCGATTTAAAACAGAAAATGCAGGAAGCTCATAAAATAGCAAGGGAAAGGTTAATAAAATGCAAAATAAAATCCAAAGAGAATTATGATAGCAACAAAAATCCTATAGAAATACACGTTAAAGATCAAATTTTGTTAAAGGAACGCGTGCAAAAGAATAAACTTAATCCATTATGGACAGGTCCATATGAAGTAACCGACGTATTAGATAAGGAAAATATTGTAATAATGCGTGGAAAAAGACACGTTACGGTACATAAAAATCACGTAAAAAGGTTCCATGAGAATCTGAGTAAAAAAAAAAAATAAATAAATAAATATAATAATAAAAAAAATAATAATAATAAGTTATATATATGGTAAGGAATAAGTAGCATGTATATAAATAAGATATAAAATAATTATAATCATAACCATAATTAATAAGATAAAACAATGAAATAAAATATAATTATGTAAGTAAATAAAATAATGTAATAAGGAAACTTTTTAGGATCATGATGACGATCGTCATGCTCCAAGTCGCATTGGCACAAACAAAGCCGTATCAAACCACGAAACTGTCCCAAGAAAATGGAATGTACTTTGAAAATCAGGGACCACTTCGATTAACAAATTCCGATTGGAAATTAATAATATATGTTAAATTAGATAATTTTAATCAACGTACTAAAGATGCGATGTATTTTTACGAAAAAACTATAAAATTATGTGACGATTTAACAAATGTATATGAAGGTATGTTTAAAACACTCTGTGAACACTTTAAGATCGCGTCTATTAGTTTCGAACAGGAAGTTACTAGGAAACGTAATTATATGTTACAATCTATAGATGAAACAGATACCATTACCCGGGCAAGAAGGGGTTTAGTAAATCTAGTAGGTCAAATACAAAAAACATTATTTGGTACATTAGATAATACCGACGCAGAATCATATGATAAACAAATTAAAGAATTACAGGCTAGCCAAAATAATTTA
>NW_021758338.1:6982-8438 GCF_005508785.2 Acyrthosiphon pisum
ACTTGTATCGGGGTCGTTATCAAACAGTCTCGATAAATATAGAACCAATTAAAATTGAGGGCAAACCCATCGTGTTGACTACCACCAATAGATTGAAGATGTTACAGCATCGCGAAGTCAAACAAGTAATGCGTAGTATTGGGAGGATATTTAGGAACAAGCCAGAGTTGTTAATACCATTATTGGGGCAGTTAGAAAACAGTCTAAAGCTCGAGGGGGCGACAACTCTGTCCACCGTATATCTCAACCGGTACTTGCATACTGACGAAAGAACACCAGTCATAGTTTTTTGGAATGGTACAACCGATAAAATCATAATAAACCGATTGCAATTAAACATAAAGAAAATGTTAAATATCACTTCATATAGTGATAACAACGATAATTATTTTCACCTGAAACTTCTTGACATAACCGGATCCACCAATAAATTATTATACTCTAGTAAAATAGGATACCACCCAAAAAACGGGAGAATGCTAAATCTAATGGAAACCCATGACTTAATATGCAGAATAAACCATAACATAACCCATAGTCACGATCCAGTAGTGGATGTGATTATCACCAAATGTTTATTTAATTATATTATAAAGGATATGGGACCAATACAGCTATATCAATTATGTGAAACCGAATATAGAATAAAACGATTATACTATAGTTAAACTTTAAAAAAAAAAAATTTATTATATATATAAAAAAAATTCTAGTAAGACCAATAGATTAATGGATGGATATATAAATATGTAATAATTAATGTCTAATTTATAAAATAAGTATTTTAAACACAAATATATATAACCACCATGTACTAACATTAGAATAAGGAAAAATGTAAAACAAAAGAAAATTATAAAAAAAAAAAAAATGTCTTAATATCTAACAATTATTATACACTTAACCCAATGTATCACTATTTTATAACCAATGTACCACTATTGTAAAATTATTGTAATAACTACATACTATAACTTGTAAAAGATTTATGTTTAAACCTTTAAACATAAAGTCTTTTTTTCAGAAGGGAGGTGTTACGTACCTACGTATATATTAATTATATATAAACTATGTATAGCGTATCGCACGTTCTTAGCAATATCTAACGGATGTAACTAATAAGACAATTAGTATATTATATCACGCGGAGATCGTTGCAAAAGCATAGTATGAAACAATCAAACCATAAAAGCATCGTCACACGTATCTCCTCGGGAATGTCAACACACATACAGAGGATGCGGGTCGTCCAGCATACCAAGTCGAGACCCGGACTCTGTCTCATGACCGGATTTAGCCACTACAACGACCACCCACTCCAAAGGATCCGATCATATATTATATACGAGCCCATGACAAGAGCTCGTCAGACGGTTAGGGACACATAAGACACTTAGAGGCAGTTGTAACACCACTCACTGTCATATATTTACAATACACATAAGACACTTAGAGG
>NW_021758338.1:8488-21501 GCF_005508785.2 Acyrthosiphon pisum
TCACTGTCATATATTTATAATATTGTAATTTTGTACTTGTTAATAAACACTCAAATATAACATAATACATCAAGTGTTCATCTCTGCGTTGGTGTATGTATCGACGTCAGTTGGGACGTAACAGGTTTATAATATCATATTTACATAAAATAACAAAAATAATAATTATCATTATTTTTTTTTTTTAGGTGCAGTTTTGAAAAGTACGTGCTTATTTTATTTTATTTATTCTATAAAGTAGCATGAAAACTAAAAATGAATCAAACTATGTAATATTTTGTTTCATATTAAGAATGTAACATAAAAGCAACAATGTTCATATTCTATAATTTTTAGTTTTACAAAAAAATAATTGTTTATTTACATTTTATAACGTTTGATATTATTATTCATGTTTGACTCAATGAATAACCTAATAATATTGAAATAATGACACGGAATTTTTAATTTTATATTTTTATGTCAATGGGTACTGTATAATAAACATACCTATGCAATACATACATATAATACACAATTTTCTGCATTTATTGATATATTGGTATATTTTACCGTAGCGCACTATACCAACGATTTATTGAAAACAGGGTTTTATATATTTTTGGTGAGAAGTTTAATAGTCCCATGCCCTATAAAGTTTAGACTAGGTAAATTCACTGGCACTAATTAATTTGCCATAGTCCTTTCAATTTAAGAAAGAAAACAAAGAGTCACCTGTAACTTTAAAAATAAAATTGTGTTTAAATTGTTGTTAAAATAATATAGAAACACATTTATTTTTCATATTTTCCATATTTTTTTGATTTTCAATGTTATTATAATGTGTGATTACTAAAAGAGTTATTGTATACATCGTGCAGGAACAAATTATGAAATATGTAAGATAAACGTTGTTCATTGTCACTTAAGTTAATGCAGAGAGTCAATCAAAATTTTTTATCTGATGAACAATTTGATTTATTTATTAATTATTTATCATTTTAATCAACAGAGTTAGCGTTAGGAACTTACTTACCTATATGATTTAATAATAACAAAAACAATAGGAAAAAGTCGCAATATATTTTATTTTTATAGATCTTACAATAGAATTCACTAATTTTCTCAAAGAAAGTGGTAGGTATAAACAGAGTGTATAAATGTGTTAGGCATTTTATATTTTTATACGTTTTAAATGTTGAAAATGTTTTTTTGTCACTGTAAAAAGTATTGGTTATATATATCAAAGCCGGGTAGTTTTAAAATATATTTTATAGTTTACCTAAATAAGAAGAAAATTCTAATAATTTCATAGTAAAAATAATTACAATTAAATGGGTTTTGTGTTGAATAAATGTTTGCCTGATTTCAGCTTTGTGGGCTAAACATTTCTCAATATAATATACAAATAAAAATCGAGTTTTCAATGGATCTGTAGAAGGGCATTCGAATGAACACTAAATCAATAAATCTAATATTAATTGTTTTGCAGTTTTAAATGGAAAAATATTTTGTCCATTGGTCGATGACTTTTGTTCTGCAAAAACTGCATCAGAAAATTACAAGAATTTTTATAGTTCTATCTTAAACTTTTCTGAACAGATAAAATTTACATGAAATAATAGAACTACGATTGAATTTTTTCGATTAATCATATTAAGCTTAATATAAATTAAATTGTATAATACAATCTATCTTCTTATATAATATATACATGATTTTAATTAGAAATAGATACATACTATTAAAATTCCTAATAAAATTATTGTGATGTTTTCAGAAAAAATAATTCAACTTTATTATACTACTACTAATAATAATTTAATACCTGTACCTAAATATTATTATGAATTACTAATATAATATTATAATATATATATATATATATATAGTTTTTTGTACATACCTTTTCGAGATGTTTAGCGTCTTGGCCGCCAAAACTACTACCATAAACGATATCTAATTTATGTAGTATTAAAAATGAAATCAGCCTACCGTAGTATTAGTATTTAAAACGTTACTATCAATATCACAGAAATACATAATTACAGTTATAAATTACAAAATTGGTAGTGAATTTTACAAGCGTTATTGTCAATGTCTTACACATTTGTGTGTGAATTTAGAGCTCGAAGGAGCTTGGCGTTGATTTCACATTAAGCAATAGTTAAAATAATTACTGCTCATTGCTATATATAAATTCTAGTAATTAGGGGCTTATACAACGTCAATTGCAGTGGTGGATTTAAGAGGTAGCCTGAGGGAACTTCCATCCCGCATGTGTTGTCACTGTCTTGTCGCGGTCTTACAAACGTGTAACATACCAAATGTACGCTCAGAAACTCAAGTTTTATGCCGTGAGCTTAAAAATTAGAAAGAATCAACCTATTGTTAAATTTGATGGTGAGAACAATATCTGTGTATTGTTGCAAGTAAATTTACGATAGTTCAGTTTTTAAGTGAGTTATAGCGTGTATAATAATTGCAAGTTGAAAATGTACATTACTCACTCACCTCTTAATACGTGCCGGGTATAAAACCATTATTTATATTGAAAACTAGATTTATATGCCTACAAAATTAACAGACATTCCTATATTGCCTTACAATTTTTCTTCAGTATGACATATATTTTAAAAGTTTTACACATCACCTATTTGATGCATACAATTACCATTTTCTATAGTGTAATGAAAATTAAGTATTTCGACATGTTTCTGACCCGGTTTATGTATTTAAATATTTAATGTAATGATTATAATTTAGTTTGACAATATTTGGTAATATTTTAAAGTCGATCTAACAGAGTGGAAAAATTATGTTCAAGTTGCGTACCACAGCATTTTCGCCGTGTTTATTTTTGCATACTAATTATTTACTCAGGTGTTAAAAAAAAAAAAAACACTATTGTACATAAACACATGCATAAGCTGAAGATTTTGTGGTGTAGTATCGATTTGTTCAATTTACGGGTTGTAATAAATGATAATAATATAAAAAATCCAGGCTGACAAACCGTCTCCGCTAAAAATCGTTTTTCTTATACAATGATATTATATTATTGAATTCAAGTTTAATACAATCCATTATGCATTGACCCGCTTGTAGCCTACCGTAGAGCAGAGTGACATGCACTCACCCGATTTTTTATTTTTAAAATCAATTAAATATTTATATATTATGTTTTTCTGTATGTTTTTTTGTGGACACACAGTATATTATTTACCGTTTCCAACTCATGACATGGACATTTTTTCATGAATAGATCGATTTCGTATACGAGTACCTTGTTATACTGTTTCCGACCAGACATAACAATTATATTATAATATATAAATAGGTATTAAAATTTAATACATAAAATGTAATACATATTTAATATGTTTTATCGTTAAAACTGTCCAACTTATATTTTTTTTTTTTTTTTTGTAGTAAATCATTTTGGGATTTCCATACTTAATATATCTCAACCACCGTATACGACTTATACCTAGGAGTATAAACATAATATAATACCTTACATTATTATATTGTATATTCAACTAGTTTTTATTAAAAAAAAAAAAATCACTACCATGTACTTAGATAAACCGTATTCAGTAAGACGTTGACGGTTTGGGCTTAAAATATTTTTGTACATAGAAAATGATCTTTCTATGGCCACGAAAGTTATCGGGGTGGACTGAAGAAACTATTTTGAACCTAGTATTTACGTATTTTGATTTATGAAGCTATTTTAATCTAAAGATAGGTAGTATGGGTTCATTTCACGATTAAAGATAGTACTATCTATTTTTATAAACGTTAAATTGACTGGTGATACCAAAATTTGGTATTTGTATTTGCCCGTGAAACCGGACCGTCTAAAGAAACTGATAGAATGGTGGAACGGGCAGACGGGGCACCCATGAAATCTTGACCGACGCGAAAATCTCACGGCAATCCACAAACTCTGAGGGCGGCAGAGTGTGGGACTCATCCCCTGGATGTCATTCAAGGCTACCAAGCCGGTGTACCCGCGGCTCGAGGTAACGGGAGCATCGTTCCCGGAATTGACAGTGGCAGCGCCCTCCGGACCCAGGCCTCAGTGTCGTCCTGGGAAATGTCGACCTCGGATGGTCATGAGACCTACACGGATACCGCGGGAGAAGGTTTATCGGAGGACTGTCCGTGGGGAGCACGTGGGGAGCGCCTCCAAGGACAGCTAGAGGGAGCCCTTAGGTCCACACGGCTGTCTTGTGGTGCGCTTCGGGCGCGGCGTGCGGATAATGTTCAGAAGATACGATATGTGCCGACTACACCCGCACTACGACGAGTCACGTTGCAAAACTTGCTGACTAATCTGGCCCGGATTGGACATCGGTGACATAAAACCTTAACGAAGCACGACTAAGGGCTTCAGGTCTTGAGGACTAAAACTACGGACAGCTCCCGGGGCAGGCCGCATAGGGGCGTGCGCCTGGCCCAAGGGCCGGGGATGCCAATGACCCCCGGGACACGTCGCACCATACCTTCCTCCAAGGATGGCAAGGCCCAGCGGACTTAGAAGCTAATACTAGGTCATGCGAAAAGTCTAGGAATAGTCATGGGGACGGTAGGCGCTTGAAAAAGGCCGTATCCGTGAACGCCCATCCGAAATGCCCGCCCCCGGACTTACGGAACTGAGGGTGGTCGAAAGAGGGATGCGGAATTGAGACCGCATCCGGCGAGCCTCGCGTGGTTACCCCGTCCCAATTCTCAACGCCAGCGAAGGGCGCATCTTCGACCTGAGTTTCCTGGGAGCAAAGGAAGCACCAGCGAGGTGGTCCAAGTACTGACCGGTGGAAACGGGTAAGGGCCGCCAGTGATGGGGAAGTGGACTGACCGGTGTTTCGAGCGAACCGACTTCTCCACTATTAAAACCCAGAGGCGAGACAGTCTGCTCGCAGGTCCCCAAGGATCGCAGAGCACTTGTCGAGAAACGTATGCCCAGAAATCCGTAAAAATAACCGCGAAAGAAAGTTCCACACCAGAGGTGCAAACGGCTGGAGCGGGAGTGTAACAATGCAACAATAAATAGATAAATTATTAATTAATCTACCTCATTAAGCAATGCTTGTGGCGAGGTAGATGAGTTGATAGTGTACAATATAATATTTTTAAAAAGAAAACAAAGAAAATAAATATGATAAGATTAACAAAGGAGAATTAAATTTGTGCTTACCAACAATATTAAATACTTAAATTTTACATAATATATAATTAAAGTTCAAGTAATAAGTAATTAACAATAGCTTTTTTATTAGTTATAAAATTATTTTTATTTACATTACTAGAAATATTTTTTTTTAGGTACAGCGGCAATGAATTAAAATTAGTTGGACCTAAATAGTCAACAAATTTTTTCCCAAAACTCTTATTAGTATAGCTTACTTGCATGTCATATGACCTATTTTCCCTTTTGTTATTTTTTTGGAAACCAAAGTTATCAATTTGGAACATAATAGAGAACTGCTTGTATAAAAGTCTGACCGGTAGCACTTTAAAAACTTTATAATTAGTAGTAGACGAACCATATAATTCTTTTTTATTCAAACAAATTCTTATGGCAAGATTCTGTTGAATCTCAAGAGGCCTGATTGCATTGTCAGTACAGCCACCCCAAACTAGTAAACCATATTGGAAAATTGATTTGTATAGCGAATTATATACAATACACAGAATCTCTGTTGGAACTACGGTGAAACATGCCGTGTTCCAGGCGCTGCTATAATCGTACTGACGAAGGTTAACCTTGGCAGGCGGGTCAGAAGACTCTGACACGGGCCCCGCAAAACGCAGGGGCTGGGTGATATGGACACATTCCTATTCCACCCAAGAGAAAACTGAAATTGTCTGACGCTCGCAACCCGGCGCTCGCTGGCGCAGGACTTTCGAAACCCACCGATCAGCCTCCTTGACAGAGCGTTGCCAGCGGAACATTGTCTGGCACTCGGGCGCTTTAAACACAGTTTAAATAAACTCTACAGATTATTTCCGGTGTCCAGATTTCTTATTGTACATGAACACGTGCATAAGCTGAATATTTTGTGGTGTATTTCATACAAAATAGTTTAAATTTGATCGAGCATAGTTATACGTTATTAGAGACTGGATAAGTTGAATGAAGACGTTTGTTTATAAATATAAATCAAAGCAACACGAACATTTTATTTTATTTCCAAATATTCAAATAATAGTTGTCCTTTTTTATGAAATTCAACAAACATGTCATTGTTAAAAATACTTAAATCATTTGGTTCGTAAATAAGACAATCTCAGTCTTGCGAACTTGCTAAATTTCTGATATCTAAACGTATTTAAATAAAACGCTGTAAAACATATTGTACTTTCATGTACAAACTTAACATAATTTGATATTATTTATATTTTGATACCAATGTTTTTTTCATATTTTCTAGCATAGCAACCTATATTGAATGCTCAAATTTTGGAATTTTTTTTTACACTGACTAGGAAAATTAGATTAGAACTTAAATAAAATTTAAATAAACTTTAATAAAAACTGAGTAATACCGAGTACTTAGTTATACTGTTTCCGACCAGACATAACAATTTATTATATTATAATAAATAAATAAGTATTCAATATGTTTGATCGTCAAAACTATCCAACTTAAAATTTTTTTTTTTTATTAGTTAATCATTTTGCGTTTTCCATACTTAATTTATCTCATCCACCTAGGAGTATAAATATAATATAATACCTAATAATATTGTATTGTACAACTGAACATTTGCATTATTAATTTAATGTTTCTATATTTGCATCCGAGCGTGCCTATTTGTATATAATATAAAAATGATTATATGTCTGTCTGTGTATCGATATTACCATGGCAACTATTTATATATTATTTTGTGATTTTTGATGGATTGTTTTTGTAGGTATAAAAATAGTTGACATGGAAATATTTAAAACATTTATATATAGTTGGCATTTTTAATGGGCAACAATGTGCACGTGATCAGCTAATTTTTATATAATATTATATAGACAGATTAGACCTATGGGCAGAAGATAGACTAATTTAAAAAGGGTGAGAACCGACCCCGGGAGGTGCTCAAACAGGGATTTTGAAATTTCCAATGGATATTTTTGTTTATAAATAGTTTCCACGCATTTTGAAGCTATCATAAAAATAATTTTTTTACTTATATTATAATATATTATACAATGACCCAATTGTAACCTACTGCAGAGTAGAGTGATATCCACTCACCCGTTTTTTTTATACACCAGAGATATAAGTTGTCCTGAAATTATATTTAGTAACCGATAACCAAGTTAATAATCATTTAAATAACAACAATTTGATCGTTAGGCGAAAATAGTCTTTTAACTACTAAAACATTCATAACATTTGTTAGTTTGGACACCATAAGACGTCCGTTACTGTAGGTTTGTAAAAAAATGGTATAATGAATTTTTGCTACTAACTATATTCGAGTGATTCCTTCTTATTATTTATAATTTCTTCTCCACTATACGCTAGGTCTTTGCAGATTTGTGGGTTGAATATTTATACTTTTAGGTATTTGTATATATTATATTATTTCTTTAATAAATACCCATATATATGCCAACATCATTTACATTGGTGCAATTAGGGGGGTGCCGGGGATGCTGAAGCACCAACAGTTAAAAAAACACCAACAATTGAAAAATCTTATGAAAAAAAATAGTTTTTTAGCTTGACATAAGGTTTTTTTTTATTTTCTTCGTTTTTAGTAGAAACCCAAATTATTATTTGTAATGATTATAGGTATATTAAATATTAGAATTTAGAATTCATTAAAATTTCGAAAATTTTCAAAAAAATTTTCTGTTAGAAATGTATAAAAGTTTTTCCTTTCATAGCTTACATTACAAATGTTGATAGAAAACTCTTCACAATATTGGTCCTACTTTAAACAAAAAAAAATGTTTACTGGAAATTAACGTACATTTTTTATGAGCGTTTGAATCTAAATTGTGTTTCAATTTTCAATTTTCTTCTATCAATTTTTGTTATATTTTGTAATTTAAAAACCAATAATCCTAGATACTTTATGTTAAAATTAAAATTTTTCTTACATGGTATATTGTTAAAACAATTTTGACTCTTTTTGGTCTATTTATAACTATGAAAAATTTTCAAAAATTTTCAATTATTTTTTAGTTAGAAATTCATAAATTATTTTCTTTTCATAGCTAAGATGAAAAATGTCGATAAAAGATTTCACATAAGATTTTCTACCTATAAAAAATACGTATACTTGAATGGAATATTAATTACTATGAATGTTTGACCTTATAATTGTTACGATATTCGTTATTCACCGGTAAATCGAATTCCTATTAATTGAATTTATAGATTTTGTTGTATTTCCAAAACGAATAACCGTAGACTCTCGAAATGTTCACCAAATATTTGTATCAGAATTTTCTATACATCGTAAATTCTTCACACAATTTGGACTCTTTATGAACTATTTATAGCCATGAGAAAATTTTTCAAATTGAATTCAAATTTAACACATCCATTACAACGACATGCTCATCAACTACTGTACAGCAAAGCGGTCTTTTATCCGTTAATACTTCCAGGATACTATTTTTATCACTGAAATAATATAATATACCTAATGTATCTATTAGGTATATTACTGTTAATTTACTTAAATATTAGTGTCCTTGTGTGTTTACGGTGCATTTAGGAAAGGTTATAGTAATTATAAATTCAAAGTATGTCGGGGGTATGGAGGCGTAGCCCCCGTGGGTCTATGTTCTCTACATAATTTTAGCATCTGCAGTGTTTGGCCTCTAATTGCACCTATGACCATTTAATAGGAATATAATTTTTCTTCTTATGTATTTATTATAAATTATAAGTCATGTATTTCGACATGTTACTGCATAGGTTTTTGTTTTATCTATCTAATGTGGTAATACTAGAAATTAAACCGAAAATATTTAGCATTATTAAGATGCCTATAGAGTATCTTTGACCTATTTAATTTAATTTAAATTATTTACTCAGGTGCTACATTTTGTTTTATGTGCATCTTTAATATAATATTATAGCATCGCATTTTCCGTTGACAATTCGGCATAAAGTAGTCATGGGCGTGCGTTGGACTTAATTCACATTATTTACTTAGGCATTAAAAAAATAAAATAAATATGGCGTTCACCCACAAGTAGAGAATATTATTCTCTTGTTATATTAGTTGTTACCAAACAAGCAAATTTTTGTGAAAAATATTTATTCAGTGGTGAGGGAATATGTAAATGTGGAATATATCGTTTGTAAAAGAAATCGAGAAGTAATATTTTGTTTCATTTATTGTTCAACGTTCACATTATTTTATTTTATATTCTTATATAAAATCAAAATGATTTTTTTCAAGCAATATTTAATAACGCTTACATTTATAGTAATTGCAGTTTGGGTAATGCCTGCAAATACTTCAAGAAAAGAATTATCCAGTAAGGATTCATTAATTTTATTGTTTTACAACGATTATAATATTTGTGTTTAAATTTGTATTTGATTGAAATTTATCGACAATGAGCTGTATAAATACTTATATATAAACATTTAAAGACGACAAGTAATTTTTGTAATTTTACGATAATCTAAAGACATATTAAACATATTTCTTACTTTTAATATTGTGTAGTTAAAAATAAATAGTATACCAATTGACGTTTTACTAAAGTACATTATTTACGATTTTGATGGAAAAATAGAATATCTAGACATAACAATTTTATATAATTCCTTATTCTACTATAACTGCTGAAGTATACGAATATATTAACTCATAACATTTGTTTGCCGTATTTAAATTTGACTTTTTTTCGTACAAGTAAAAATCAATTAATTTTATCAATAATAACTCAAATCATTTAAATGTCTACATATAGGTTTAGAAATGAATTATCATAAATAGTTGTTTAAAAATTAAATTACGTAAATAAATTAATCGGACAGTTTATTAAATATTTTCAATACTTCACCAAATTTGTTGTAAATAGACAAGATTGACTACTAAAAATGTTTTTTTTTCAGCTCTCTGTACTGGTAATATTTTCTAATTAAATATTAGTAAGCAAATAGTAACTTAAAATAGTTATGAGTTATGATATAGATACTGTATTTTAAACTCATACAAAAAAAAAATTGTATTGGTTTGAAACTTGAAAACTGAGGGAATCATAATATCGATATACTGAATTAATTCTTAATAACATTAGAAAAATATTACGGAAAAATTTTGAATCGATAAATAATGTTATAACACGAGAGTGGAAGACGAAAAAAAAAATTGAGTTGGAAGCAATATACAAAAAAAATATCATTGGAGACCGGAGAGACAATAATAGAGGTAGATTGCGTTGAACTAGACATGCAATGAGGAGCCTAAAACCATTATTAAGTGCTGTGATGGAACAAACTCTTGAACAAAAAATAACCTGGGTAAAATAAAAAAATTAATATTTAAATGATACAGTGAAAGGGGACGTGAAAGCATTTGAATAGGTGGATAAAATTTGGAGATTCTAGCGTAAATTATAAATGAATTGAAAATTGGTTGTGAGGCGGGATGTTTCTAGAGGTCGGATAAACCAGGGAAGAAGAAGAATATAAAGAAACATAGGATGATTATGTATTCAAAATAAATTGAAAGGTTTTTGTATATTGTGTGTTCTTAAATTATGGTTGAATCAATATTTAATTGACGTTGATTTATATTGTAGAGTCGACTTGTCTTATATTTTATTAGCTATTATAGGAATGTATATTGAAAAGTACATATGAAATATTTAGTAAGATCTAGTGGACCATGGTTGGATCATACATGATTGGTAAACCATTCTAGCATAATTCTATATAATTTGAGTTTAATCTTTTTACAATTTACCAGTACTTTACGAAGTTGGTGGCATGTCATACCGTAAGTTATAATTAACATGTTATAATTAATTGTTTTACATCCTTTTTTTACATTAGACATAATTATAACTTATATGCAATGACTTTTATAAACTTAAAAGTAAATTAAAGCTATTTTTAATTTACATATTTCGATAATTGAGCATATAGAAATTTCCAATCACTGTTATTTATAATGTTTCTATATTGGAATAGAAATAAAGAAGGTATAAAAATACCCTTCAAATTAAAATTATTAACAATAAGGGTATTTTTAAATACGCAATTTTAAATAAACACATTTTAGTCAATATTTTTAAAATCCACACATCAGAATTCATAAATTTTTATTAGATGTATTTTGCTGAGAAAATCAAAATTATCCATTACATTGAATATAACTATAAATTGTATATTGTCTCTAATTGTATTATTAATAACTATGGTATATTAAACATATATTTTGCAGGATATAATGATGCTTGTAAGTATATTTGTATGTTTATTACCATATTTTTACATTCCCTTATCCTAGAATAACCAGATTAAAATAATCGTGTTAACACTTACCTATATCCAGTTTCAAAATTATGGTTGTTCAGAAATTGTACTAAAGTCAACTAATTCTAACCTAACCCAACCTTAATTCCATTACAATATCACCATATAATATTAATTGAAATTATTATATTCAGACACGTTATATATAACTATGATTCGATTTTTTGACTCCATCAGTCAAAGATATTGTGAGCTTTAAATTCAAAATTTCATACATAGAAAATAAAATATATAGTCGTTCAACCTTTTTTTCATTTAAAAGTAAGTTGTACTGACTATTTCTTGTAGGAGTTTCTCGAGTCTTTCACTTCACATTGGTTTTAAACCTATACCTTATATTACTCTTGGAAGCTGATCGATTTGTTAACGCTAATTTTCAGATTTGATTATATATGTTTAATAGAGTTGTTACAACATCGATAAATATAGAAACAAAATTACGTATGACGTTCAAAGCTTCACAATATGTTTGTTATACAATTATAATTTTAAACTTCTGTGGTTTCCTTTCTAAATAAAATTCCTTTTAGATTATTCAATATAACTAGTTTTTATAAATCAATTCAGAACAATATTATTTTTCTATACCTCATTTTAATATAATAATATCTATAGATGTAAATTGTTTCTGTAATACTGTCCACAAGAACCTACGTGTCTACATATCGTTATTACTGTTTCAGAAGCATACTTTTTAGTTATTTGTTTGATTTAAAGTTTAATATTAATATAATAAATAAATAATTTTACTTTGGAACAAGATTTCACCAGAATCTGAAAGAATTCTTTTCTCCAAATCTAGATTTATTACATTAATTATATATATATAATTATGCATATAGTATACATTAATATATTTTAAATAATTAATCATTATTATTTACAGCTGACAAAAGTATGTGTTATTTATTTATTTTTAATATGTTTTTGGTACGAAATATTTTTTTTTTTTGCAAGGGAATTGTCCTTTCAATTTTCGGATTCTGATTGGAAATATATTATTATTTAAAAATATTTGTGATTTTGATAAATTTTATACAAATTGTAATTTTAAACGGTTATAAAAAAAAAAAATATTACCATGTATTTTCTATATACCTACTTTAAATCAGTTATTTTTAAGGAACCGTGTCAATTTGTACTACCCAAAAACATCAAGTGTACATAAAAGTTGAAACTAATTTTAATCATCCATAGATAACAAAAAAAAAATCAAAGAATTTTGTCTTGTACGAACCTGTTTAGTGGAGGCTATCATCTTTTTTAAGAAATAAATAACAATACAATACAATGTTATAACTGATAATGTAAATTATCTCATAGATATCTACTATCTACCTATTATAAATATTTCTTCACAAATTCAAGTTGCTTTAGTGACATAGGCTTAAGATATAGTTCAGTATTCTGTTTCAAATATAGATATTGTACCTATCTATTAAAATATATTATGTTTATCTTCAGAATACTTCAATTGTTTCTATATTGAGTGATTACTGATTAGATACTTGA
>NW_021758338.1:21821-33504 GCF_005508785.2 Acyrthosiphon pisum
AAAGTTGAAAACAATTTTAATCATCCATAGAAAAACAAAAAAAAAAGAATCAAAGAATTTTGTCTTGTACGAACCTGTTTAGTGTAGGCTATTATCTTTTTTAAGAAATAAATAACAATACAATACAATGTTATAACTGATAATGTAAGTTATCTCATAGGTATCTACTATCTAGCCATTATAAATATTTTTACTTAATTTTTGTGTTTTTGTGTTGTTTTTCGAATTTGCGTAACAAAGTTATGCTCATAGTATATCGATTACTGCTATTATCACAATAATATGCTCCACACGTTCTAATTGTCATCATTCGTACCTTCAATTTTATTATAGTCACAATTTCCCCATTGACAGGCTAATGCGTCTGACAAATTAGTCCACAACCTTTTCGTCGGTTATTTCTGTCGTACGTTTTGTCTTTTACCTTATAATATAAATAGTACGAAATAGTTTAAAAAGATTTTATATATCTATAAATAACAAAAACAATATCGAAGTATTTTTTCATGTTATGAGTGATTATGTACATTATTTCATTGGTATCTTATACCTAATTGGAATTATAAATATTTGTTGAAAAATTTAAGTCTGCTTTCGTGGAGTATATATTTTTTTACCTTTGTAAAATTTACCTAACGGGCGTTATTTAATAGGTTATAAATAAAAAATATATTTTCATTCACATAATAGCAAAACAGGACAATTTTTAAACGAAAGCCCTCATATACGTACCTGTATTATTTGTATTATTATTTTTTACTATTTAATTTTCAATTTTTACGACAAAATCATAGACTATATTTATTTATTTCAATGTAATGCTTTTTTGCAAGTCACTTAGTACAAATTAAATTATAGTGACTAACAATATGTACACATATTCGACTTATACTACTATATTATATAGTTTAGTATTGTATTATGACAAACTTCAAGACACTTGAACTTTCCTATATTGAGTGTTGGGATACCTCCTACTTGATAAGAACCGTTATGTTAATAAGTTAAAATTACGATAGAAATTTGCAATTGTTCAAGCTTTTATATATTTTATATTAACCTAATGCGCTATAAAATCATGAATATAATATTATATATTTGTAAATAGTAGATGTATATTTTAAATGGTTATTATGTTAATAACTAACTAATTAATATAAATATAAATATTAATGACGCATTAAACTACTTTATTTTTTGAATAGGATTATTAAGAGGTATGCATTTTCTGTGTGTTTTTTTTATTAAATTTCAAATTCTCGTAACAAAGTTATGTTCATAGTAGATATATTGTAATATCAATTACAGTAGTTGTTTTCAAAATACTAAATTTTCATCAAAATTATACCAGTATAGGAAACTTCTTAAATGAAAAATCTCATATGAACCCGTATTGTTTTTGTCATTATTTTTTACTTTTTAATTTTCAATCGTGACAATAAAATCATTGACCTTTATATTTTGTTATTTATTTCAAAGTTATGCTTTTTTGCAAGCGAAATAAATTATAGTGACTAACTAAAACTAACTAAACTAACTAAACTAAAAGTCCCTCTCGATAATATTCATCTATGTTTTTACTTAAATAAGGAATATTAATAACTTGTTAATTATAATTTTAATACTTTTTAGATATCGGTGGTACGTATAATTTTGTTTTTTATTTTATTTTATTCTGTGTAAGAATTCAAGGTTATATTATAATATTAGTTATTTAGTCCACTTTAGCTTCAATGTCCATTCGTAGATAAATATAGACATTGAAGATCAGAAACGTTACAGTTAACGTTAATCCTAAATTTTTAGATGAAGTATAAGTATATGTTTTCCTAAAATGTCATGTTCAAAATGGCTACCATTTATAATGCCTCCACGTTAGAATAGAATATAAGGTGGATTCCATAAACCAAATATTAAATACCCTTCATATTATGAGAAGCAAACATAATAATCATATTTTATTAATTTGTATACCTACCAACTAATACAGCAATTATTATTATAATGCTGTGAATTAAACTATATACGTTTCTGCATGCCTTAGAACTTTAATTTTCAAAAAATATTGTTCAAGGAGTAAAATATTTGAATTCAAACCTTAACATTTCTCTCCTGGACAATTTCATAAAAACGATTAAGAAAATTCTCATTCTAGACACACGTAATTATAAAACCATTTACCAAAATTCATAAATCTTTATAAGCGGTAGAGAAAACGAAAGGATTCCATCACTCAATAAAATTGAATACAACTATCTCTTTCTAATATTGTTATTAATAACTTTGATATATTTACAATTTTTTTGCAGATCGTATGCGTAAGTATATTTGTATGTTTTTTGCCATATTTTTACATTCCCTTCTCCTAGACAATAACTGTGTATCATTGATACAATGATTGTGTTTTATAATAATAATAATAATAATAATAATTTATATATTATATTAATTATTATTATCGTATGTGCTCGGTATGTGTATTATTAAATTATTAATTTATAAATGTTGTATTCAAATGTCAAGGGCCTGTCCCGTTTTTATTATAATAAATAAATAAATAAATAAATAACTAATTGACGATGGTCACTTTATTCAACAGGGATTTATTCATAATATATATAGCTAAGGTTTTTTGTTATACAGTGTAAACTTACGCAGTTTAGATTTCATATTTTATTGGTCAACGTTAAAAAATATAATTTTATCATCAAATTATCAACAGGTTTAAAAAAAATTATTAAAATCGTAGATTTTTTAAACGATTTACAACAATTTTACGATGTGAGATTTTTAATTCGTGTAAAATTAGGTAAGCAGAATAATAATATATTATATACGAAATATAAAATTCGATATGTGTATTATGAAAAAAATTTAACAAATATTCCGTCACTAACATTATTATTTTCGTACCGAATATTTATAAACATTAAATGACGGGTGCCCATAAAATCCAGTTGAGCCCATTTGAGTATTTGATTATGGTGTGGTATGGTTACAGTCATGCTCGGGGAGTTGCTAAAAACACAGTTCTTGAACGCAGCCAGCAGCACATGCCATACGGATGTAAAATTGTAATTGTTCTTACCGAAAACATGCGCTTTCGTACTTCAAGTTTTTCTCAGTTCTTACAAACATGATCTTTTCATAAAAAAAAACGTGAAAAGTTCTTCTAGACATACAGGTTTCAGATTTTTTTACATATTTTATTTCTAATATGGTAGAAGTCCCAGATTCTATAACTTCTCACTGATTTTGAAGCTATATAGCTCCGGGAATAGGTAACTTTTGGAATCTGATAGAATTTTTACCGCTTATCTCAGTTATCTCTGAATCGACTAAAAATATGTTTTACATTTTTTAATTTATAATTCAAAAAATAAATATTTGCTAGAATATTCACCACCTCGACAAACGAAGAAACAAATGACTTTTCATGTCAACGATTTACATTTTAGTTATAAAATTAAAAAAGTATAACTTCTGTGGTTGTCTGTTGTAAGGGTTAAATTTATAATGGTAGATAAGAGAGGGAGAAGGCGAAATGCCCGATGATACGGATATGAGTCTTATGTGTTTTATTTGACTTAGTGGAGTGCTATTGTTATTAAGATGTGTGGTTTCTAATTTCAATTATAAATTGTCCCATTTCTAAATACTATTATGCGTGTGTGTGTGTGTAATTGTTTATGTGTTTCAAATTTAAAAGTGCATACGTTTACCTTATTTGAATGAAAAATGTATCTTCGGTTCCGTGATCGTCTCGGATTATAGATTTGATGCACGCTGTCATTTACGAGTGTTCTTTTCTAAATTACAACACTATTAATTTTTTTAACTTGGATAGAATTTTAAACCTTAAGGAAATAAGGAATATTATAATAAGGAAGTTAATAATATTAACACTGTTCTTTTTAGATTTTACAAATATTGGAAAAACAAACGTTCCAATAAGAGTTAACATTGGGTTTTCTTTATGGTACACATACAAAATAAGAGAGTACTTAATTAAAAAAAAAAAATGTTAAGCTATTTGAGATCACGCAAAAACACTTGTGAGATTTTTTTGGTTTGGAGCGACGTGGATTAAGTAAAATGACGTTGTAAGACAACACGGCACCGGTTCCGGTGTGTGGGGCGCGTATATAAGCGACAATCGTGTCATGATTGCTTGTCCCTCGGCTTGTCCTTTCTCGCAGCATCAATATACGCAAGCATGGAGAGGCCTAACATACAGTTTGTTCCTATTCTTTATAGCATATGTTTATTTCATTATTATATTACGTGTATCTTTGAATGCATTAATTATTATATTCAATGGATAGGTGTGTCGGGCTTTGTATTTGTATATTAATATTGCTTCCCATTGTAAAGTGATATTTTCTTTATTTAAGTAAATATTATTTGTCAATCATACGCTATCAGCCTATGTGTTCTGGCGGTCTGTACATATGCGTATAATATCTGATTTTTGTTGTGTATTGTATCTATGTGTTGTATTTTTTTATGGTGTATATTGATGTATTTTATGAAGACATTCTATTCTACAAATATATAGGTGTGTATTCTATATTTTCCGTGTATACGTGAATTTATTTTATTTAGTGAGATGTACAAATTGTGCCATATTGTATTCTAGATATTGTTACATCCCGGATATTCAGAGATTCTGATATAAATTTTAATTATTGTTACATCATGTTTCTAGGTGATTCGGGATGTGATTATTATTACATCATATTGATTGTGGTGTACATATTTACTGTCATATGTTTCTAGATAATCATTGTGTAATTATTGTTGTGTAATATCTACTTTTATGAGAATGTTAATTGCTTATAGAAATAATTTTATTGCGTAATATTTGCCACATCCAATTGCCTATAATCATATTGAAATTTATTTTTATAGTTTTATTCTTAACAAAACTTATATGTTATATATATATTACTGTCTAAATAAAATATTTTACTGTTTTGTATTTAATATAATCAATGAATTATTAAAGTTTAGAATAACACTTTATAACAATCTGAAAGACTTTTTTACTAAAATCTAGATTTTTTACAGTAATTAATATATATATTTATGCCTATAATATATTTTACTAAATGTTAAATAATATTAATCATTATTATTTACAGTTAAAATTGGTATGTGTTATTTCTTTATTTGAACATGTATTTGGTGCAAAATAATGTTTTTTTTGTATGAAAACAAAATTGTCTCTTTAGTATTTGGATTCCAAATGGAAATATAATATTATAACTTAAAAATGTTTGTGAAGTTCGTACAAATGTGAGTCTTAAACAGTTAAATAAAAATATTACAATGTATTTACATTATTTTTTAAAGCAGTAACTCTTAAGAAACCATATATTAAATTTTTAATTTTTTAAAGCGAAACTTCTTAACGGGGTGAAATTCTTTGACGATAGTCAAGAGCAAGATTCCGGCCGGGGAAACTAGTTTTTTTGAATTTTATTCTATTTTATTTATTTTTTTTTTCTATACAAAACAAACCTTAGAAACGTGTGTCGCGATGTCTTTTTTCGTAAGGAAGATTTATTAAATTTGTTTGAACTCACAATACGTACTTTTCTTAAGTTACCAATACCATATAGGTTATAACATAGGTCTTCAACCTTTTTTTTTACCCTGGAAAAAATACGTTATACGCCTCCATATCATTGAAATAATGTTTTATATAGGGATAGGGGGCTAATGAAATTAATGATATTTATAAGAATTATTTCGAGTCATTAATATATTAATGAAAGGTTGCATTAAAAATTGTGTTAATTGAATGATTCAAAAAATGTAATTGACCAATCACGGGCTGACTATTTATTTATCAAATGTTTAATTACCTAGTCATTGTTCATGGAACCTTGCATAGTTATATTGAAAAAAAACAACATCAATTTAGTTTTATTTTTTATTAGTTTTATATTTATCAAATTAGCTTGGTGTGCCAGTTCAAAAAGTTTGGTGGGCACCTGGGCCTTATAGATTGGAGATCCCAGGGTTGTAATATAGATTAATTTAATATCACTTCGATAAACTATTGGCGGGTAACGTTCACAAATCAAAGAATTCACATTTTCACTTTATTATAATTATAAATATTGTACAACTTATGTGAATGTCTTTCTAAAGAAAGATAAAACATTTTCGTCATTCCGTTTAAATATAGTGTTTGTATAAATCACTTCAGAACAATATTACCTACCTATATCTATCTTGTTTCCATAAGTGTGGCTACACTTTTGATAGTTAACCTATTCGTTTAAAGAATGGTTTATACATTAAGAATAACAACAACAACAACAACAAATTTATCAATTAAAAAATAACCTGTGCATAAGATGACAAGGTAAATAATATACAACATACTATAAACAATATATCAAATATCACAGAAATATATGTAAAAGGTATTGTAAAAAAATTGATTTATTCAGTTTTTATCTAATCTGATATATGAACGAAACAAAACATTGTTGAAAATTAAAATATACCTATAGAACAAAAGCAATGATAAAAAAAACATTAATACCTTAATACATATTATATTTATTGAGAATAATTCCTATAATCTGTTCAAAAAAAGAAACACCTGTGGCGGCCAACTACTCCGCATTGTAGGCGTGGCTTGACTACATGCATGGACCTCTAACTCCAATGGACGTGGTCTGACCGTCGGCAACAAAAACTGGTCACTGCCGCAAGCGTTTCTTATTTTGAACGGAGTACATGCAAATAGTTGTTAATATCTCAAATAATATTATTAACAGCAAAACTAAGTAAGTGTAATTTATTTATTTATATATTTATCTGGGCCTCACCAATTTTCAATATATTACAATTTATTAAATTTTTATTATTTATCTATTTTCATATGTTTACCAATATGTTTAATACATAATAAATATAAACATTAATTACGCATAAACGATTTTCCATTTTTTAATAGTAATTTAATATATATACCTAAGGATTTATGTTAAACAGTATACACTTATACATTTTAGATTTCATTTTTTGTTGGTCAACGTTAAATAATATAATGTTATCATCAAATTATTTACAGAAGGCAGCGGTCGATTTTACAACGTTTTTCGAAAAATATTTCGTTTTTTATGCTGTTTTCGCTTTCGCAATCGCAATCGATGCATTTTTTTTTTCACCGTTTGTGCATTATTCGCTAAGTTTAAGTTTATTTCTTTTGAAACCCGGGGATATTTGGTTTGAACGCAATACAGTTTGGTAAGAAATGATCACATACGGGTCAGTCATCTGCTGCTTACCGTAAACACAATTTTTTGGTTTGATTTAAACCAATTTCATTATTACAGACATGGAAATAAAGTTGTCTTTTTCAGTACTCAGAATTCATAATGGAAATATATTATCAGTTTATACATGTTTGTGATGATCGTAAAATTTTGAGTCCTAAACGGTTAAAAAAATTTGTTTTCAATATTTTTGAAAGCAGTTACTTTTAACAAACCATGTATTATATATTAAATTTCTTAAAGTAAAACTTCTTTACGTGGTAAAATGTTTTGAAAATGTCGGAAAACATTTCGAAAAGAGTCAAAATATTTTGAGTATTGTACTATGTATAAAAAATGATAGAATAAAAATAATTTTGTGTACGTTTCAAATGTCTGTGGTGAGAAAATATCGAATAATGAAAAAACTCTTGTAAGAGAATTTGTTAATTTAAGGAAAATGTCCGATGTCTGAATTCAAACAATCGTCAAAATTTAATTTGACTTTCCGGTAAAAATTAATTTTTTAGATAAAGGTAGAAGGAATCTTGTACTAAACGTTTAATTTTTACTTTTGCAGACTCACTTAGTTTATGTTTGAAATCTAAATATCGAACCTACTTACCTTTTAAAAAATATTATTATTTTTATCTTAAAAACATTAGAAATTTTCTATATTGAGTGTTTATACGCCCACATGATATGAACCATTATGTTAATAGGTAATAATTAATATAACAGTTTGCAATTGATAAAACGATCATGGTTTCTTAATCTCAATCCTAATAAAATATTAAATTGAACTTAGAATATATTTGTAGTTATAATATGTATTACAAATGGTTTATTATGTCGAAAACTAAATAATAATTAAAATGTCTTTTAGGAGATCAAGGTAACTTAAATGTCTCTAATGTTTTGTCATATGTTTATCAGTATTGTTTATGCCAATTTAATACAAACATTAATCACGCATAAACTTTTTTTGTATTTAAATAATAAATTAGTTGAAAAAAAAGGTATGTAACTTTTGTGTTTTTCACTTTGTTACGAATATATGCGTAACAGAGCAAAACGTTTTGTTAATAGTATATTACCCATATCAATTACTATTATTTTCACAACAATATATTGTCATTCAAATTATACCAAAACAGGACAATTTTTAAATGAAAACTCTCATACGTACCTACCTGTATTTAAAACTAGAAAATCGCGACAGTGAAAGTTCACAAACAATCGCCAACAATTATAAAATCATACATGATACACGATAAGAATCATTATGTTAAAAGGTAATAATTAATTTAATCATAATATGATCGTGGTTCTCTTTATCTCAATCCCAATAAAGTCTTAAATTTATAATACTTTTGTTGTTGTATATTATAAAATGAAACCTTATCATCAAACCATATCGCAGACTATAAGAAACATTGTTATTTTTTTGCAACTAAAATTAATAAAGGCTGGTCTAGTTCTATGAGTATATATGTTAATGAATATCTTACGATAACTAGAAAATATTTATTAAACAAAACAAATGAGACTGGCAAAGAAGAGTCATATAAATATGTCTGGACAAATGAACCTGATATTTTAGTACTAAAAGAAGATATAATTGTTGTTATATCAACTATTTAGCATTTACCTAAGTAACAATGTCTATTTATGTAAATTGTTTTTCATTTGCTTTATTATGCAGACTACCTTCGATAACTTTGATCATTTTTAAAATGTTAACATATCGGTCTTAATTTCACAATGTCATAAAATCTATAGATTTTCACATAAAACATAATTCATAACAAAATCTTAAATATATATATATGTATATTTTAAATGGTTATAACTATTATATTTTAATTTTACTAAATAATAAATTTTAATCAATAATAAAACTTTTTTATTTTTTAATTAGAAACAGTACAAAGTATGTAATTTTTTATTGTATTGCAAATCCGCGTAACAACATATATGCATAACTATATGCGCATATTTTATTGTATCAAATAACGATATTTTTACAATAATAAATTGTTATCCAAATAATACCAAAAAACAAAACTTTTTAAATGTATAATCTTATACGTACTCGTACTATTTTTTACAATTTATTTTACCATTGTGACGATAAAATAATATCCCTTTATTTTTTTATTTATTTCAAGTATTTATTGTTTTATCAATCTACTTCATTCAATTACCTATAGAGCCTAACAAAACAAACAATTTTAAATTATTTTCTAAATGTTTTGCAATTTCTTTTTATCAGCATAATATTTGATAAAAAAAAACTATTAACTATTAATTTTTAAACTTGATGTTCCTCCGTTGAAAATATTGAACTATGTTATACTTATATAAGTGGTCATATATGTTATAATTATGACTTATTAATAATTATTTTAATTTTTTTTAGGTGTTCTTAATTATTTTTTTTATTTCATTAAAATATATTATTTTGTTCTTTGTGAGATCTCAAGATTATAATATTATTTATTTCGTCCATTATTGTTCAATGACCATTTATAGATAAAAATAGATACCTACTACAGATCAAAATGATAGAGTACATGTTATTCATAAATTAATTGAGTACCTATATAACACTTTGTTTTCCAAAAATGTAACGTTCAAAATTAAATTTTCAATCGTTGTTATTTATAATGTCTCCATGTTAGAATAGAATATAAAGTGGTTTCTATAAACCAGAAATTAAATAACCTTCATATAAAAAGGAAACATAATAATTGCAGTATTATTAAGTAATAGGAAATTATAAATATACACATTATAGTCGATAGTTTAAATGTCAACCTTACATAAGAATTCATACATTTTTATAAGCCGTAGAGAAAACTAGAGGAGTCAATCACATTGAATAAAACTAATAGTATAGGGCACTTCAGCACATTTTCATTTAAATGCAATATTTCCTAAAATACTTTTCATAGAAATTGAAATGCAATATTCCTATAATTATTAAAATATTTTTCAAAAGTGAAACGCAATAATTATTAAAATATTTTACAAAAGTGAAATGCAATAATAATTAAAATATTTTTTACAAAACTCATGATATTTATAATTAAAAATTGAAATGCAATATTTCCCCAAAAAATATTTTTCGCAAGATACTTATGATATTAATAATTAAAATCGAAATGCAAAAATGTATTAAAAAGAAATTGAATACCTTAGTTAAAGGAATTGAAATATATAATAAAATAATGGAAACAACTATCAAAGATTTTAATAAATTACAAGAAAATGAAATAGAAAACTCAATATTAAATAATGCAATCTTTGTTAAGTTTTGTAAATATGAATACTATAATACTAATAATAATAATAATAATATTAAAAATATTAAAATCATGAAATATAATTTAAATAAAATTCCAATTAATGGAAATATTTTAATTGTCGATCATGGACACAATATTTCTGGAAATGGAAAGCCTTATGCTTCTAAAATACTAGAATCGCCAACATGGCTTGAAATTTGTAAAATAGGTAATGATTTAATAAATACAACCGGTATTTATTTTTACAAATATCTCCATGATATTTGTGTTGTTCAAGATTTAGGAAATATTAAAATAGGTATGTTGTCTTGGCATGGGAGGTACAGATTCCGATCACAAAATGCTTAGAATATAACTATATTATTAATTAAATGTTTAATAGAATTTTTTTATTAAAAAAAGTTTAATATTTAACACTCACCCGAATAAGAGACGCGTTATTAAAATCCAAAAATCTTTGAAAACGATTTTACACTATGATACTATGAAGGGGACTTATAAAGAACTAAAATCAAAAATGTTTAATGTAAAAATGGTTCATTCTAACATATTCCACATCGGAGTTTACTTAAATAGAAAATATGATACCTATATTAATGGTTAAAATATTTAAGGGAATGTTGCATTAAAAATAAATTAAAATTGTATTGCATTAATAATTGAAATATTTTTCAAAAAATTGAATCACATTAATAATTAAAAAAAATTCCTAAAAATTGAATTGCATTAATAATCCAAAAAAATATTTTGACTTTGAATTCATGTATTGAGAAAAATTATTAATAATTAAAATCGAAATGCAAAATATTTTTCAAAAAGCGAAACGTATTAAGGGGATTCGATACCGTGATTTTCTGTTTTCGTCTAACACACTCGTGACATAGTATTTTTGACGTTTTTTTTGCCAAATGTGCCAATTGATCTAATGAAGCGATAAGAATTCTGAAAACAGATTTGAATTTGTCATCAAGTCTACTTGAAATCGACTTTCCCACATTTTTGATTTTAGATTCTGAGTGAAACGATGAATGTATTGATTTTACAATGATGTGTGTGTTTTTTTTTTATTTTTTATTTTTTTTTTTGTGTCTGTGT
>NW_021758338.1:33657-34733 GCF_005508785.2 Acyrthosiphon pisum
TGAGTTTCTTATAGACATTTTTTTTTGGTAAAGGTAGATTATCCTATAAGGAATCTTGTATTACATTTTAAAATCTTAGATTTAAAAAGAAAAATTTTTATGAATTTATAACTCGAAATAATTTGCAAATGTTCGTGATTTTTCCATATTTTGTCATTTTTTGAACTTTAAATGCTTAAAAAAAAAAACTGTGACTAACGATTTTTAATATTTTTCATCTGCCTTTGAAACAATATACTAGGAGCCTTCTATTAAATTTTCAAGCTTTTTTATCCAACAAATAAAATTTTATTGATATTTTTAGAAAAAAAACTAAAAAAAAATGGAAAATAAAAATGTCCGTAAAGAGCTCAAAATACATCAAAATATTTTGAAAATGTTATGGTGTATAGAAGATGCTAAGATAAACAATCAGTCAAAATTTCATGTATCTACGGTAATTTTTTTTAAAGTTACACCAAAAACCAAATTCAATTTTGTGAAAAATCGATTTTTCGTAAAAATTCCCGTTTTTCCTTAATTTTTCTTTTGTTTTTTCCCGGCGCTTTTGAAAACCACTGGGAAATTTAAATTTTGACGTCCCCAATGCACCAACGATATTCACTTTCCCATCGAACGAGATACTGAAGTCGAAAATCGAAGCATTATTTCGACTACTTATCGGGTACACAGACACAAAAAAAAAAATAAAAAATAAAAAAAAAACACACACATCATTGTAAAATCAATACATTCATCGTTTCACTCAGAATCTAAAATCAAAAATGTGGGAAAGTCGATTTCAAGTAGACTTGATGACAAATTCAAATCTGTTTTCAGAATTCTTATCGCTTCATTAGATCAATTGGCACATTTGGCAAAAAAAACGTCAAAAATACTATGTCACGAGTGTGTTAGACGAAAACAGAAAATCACGGTATCGAATCCCCTTAATACGTTTCGCTTTTTGAAAAATATTTTGCATTTCGATTTTAATTATTAATAATTTTTCTCAATACATGAATTCAAAGTCAAAATATTTTTTTGGATTATTAATGCAATTCAATTTTTAGGAATTTTTTTTAATTATTAATGTG
>NW_021758339.1:0-1837 GCF_005508785.2 Acyrthosiphon pisum
TTAAACATTGTGAAAAGTTTACAATTATATTTCAAAAACTGGTAACGTTTTCAAAAATATTTTTTAAACATGATTTGAAGTCATTATAAAACAACATTTTTTTATAAAAAAATAAATTTTTATTTATTTATTGTTATTAATATTTTGAAAGTTGTTATTTTTGTAATGATTAGACGTATGTTTTATTTCACAACCCTAAAGCAGGGAATTGTTTAAGAAATATTTATGTACCAAGGTATAATTTAGTTTTGAATAAGTAGTTAAGTTTTAGTAAGTATTTACAGTTTGTGAAGTACAGTGAATGGATTGGAAATTGGAATGGTAGACTACAAGAGTGGGCTGAAATGTTGATCCATTACTCCTCATATTATCTAACGTCTTGAACACAATTTGTGAGACTGTAGAAGACACCGTTTGTAAGTTGTAAGAACTAAGAATTACAAATTATAATATACCTGTGGTTAAGCCAAAAATTGAGTAGGTACTTCAAGTCAGACTATAACCGTTTTAGCATTATAACGGAGTCCATGGGAGATTAGGTATGTGCCACACCTTCTCCACACCTTCACCTTCTCCTTCTACCAGTCATCTTCAAAATTTCCTTCACAAACATTGTAATATTATATTAATCAACCTCTCGTGTATTCAGAGCCGCAACTACACCAATTTGGGCCCGTGTGTAAATAAAATGGATGGGCCCCCCTCACTCTTGAAAATTAAAAAATTAACTTATTGAGTATTGTACAATTAATTTTTCCAAACATGAAAATATACTTTGGAATTTTGAGTTTTCACTCATACAAAATAAGGTTAACGAAACGCGTAAACACACTTACACTAAATTGGTCAAATTGAGCGTTCCTTCACATAACGCACTTCAATCAATTGCAACCAAATTATTATTAATCTCGGTTATACGGGCCACAAAAGAAACGTTGATGTATGATAATGTTGTGTACAAAACAAAATCTTTTGTTCAATCATTAATAATTATTATTATAACAAAATGGTTATATTTTTTTTCTATATATTTTTAAATTTGTATCATTGGGCCCCCCATTATGGGGTTAGGGCCCTGGGCCCGTGTGTTTGACACACGCAACACACCCGGTTATTGCGGCACTGCGTGTATTCATCCTATTGAAAAAAATCTATTTAGACGGAGTTATTTGCAGCTCCCAATTTAATTTTACATGATAATTCCCCAGGAATTTGAATGAACGAGGAATACATTTTAATGATTTGCAGTATTTTTTTTATTTCAATGAGACACTTAACCACAAAAGTTTTGTATTTCACTATATAATATAGGTAGTTATTGAAAAATATAAAGTTTTAAAATTAATAAAAATATACCAATAATTAAAATAGCTTAGTAGTTATATAGTTATAAGTTATTAGCTTTACTATACATTTATTTCAGTTCAACAATGATTTCTATTAATTAAATAACTTTAAATATTAATATTACCTATTACAGAAAGTAAAAAGTTATTAGAAACTATAGTACACTATTTGTTATGCTTAGTTTGCAATAGATATCCAAATAAATACTCTGGCCCCAGCCAGTGGCGTGCTCAGGAATTTTGAATGGGGGGGGTTCAACTTTTTTTAATATAATATTTTAATCAATGATTATTTATAACCAGGGATCGAAACGGTACTAAATTTTAACGGTTACAGTTTCGGTTTTTGAGAATGATTTTCTACATTTTATGGTTTTGGATTAGGTTCTAAGATCGGTTTTTCAAATTTTTTGGTTTTGGTTTCGGTTTCAAAAAAGGTTTTTCAAATTTATCAGTACTAAGAACGGTTTTTGAAAATTTTCGGTTTTGGT
>NW_021758340.1:0-817 GCF_005508785.2 Acyrthosiphon pisum
TACTTGGTAATATATACGCTGACTGAGTGTCTTCGCTCAGGATCGTTTTTCTTATGCAATGATATTATATCATTGAATTCAAATTTAACACTATCCATTATAATGACCCACTTGTAACCTACTGTATAGCAGAGCGACACCCACTTGTCCACCTTTTTCTAATTGTACAGTCGTTTTTCCTATTTTAATGTACTTTAAGGATTCATTCATTTGTACCTATCTTAAATATTTAATATACTTTATCTGTCATGGAAATATCAAATTTAATGATTAATTTAAATATTTAAATCCTAAGATAAAAAGATATATGCCATTTATAAATTTACTAAATGTACCTATGATAAGTGAATTAATTTTTTTATTAGTATATTATATACTATTTTTTAATCAATATTTAAGATATAATATTATAATGATATATTATCTGAATATTATAGTTAAGTGCAGTTAGACATTTTTTTATTATATAAGTTGCAATTACCAAAGAAAAATGACAAGTGGGTAGGACACTTTTGTAGGATACATGAATTCTCAAAATGCTTGTATCCTGTCTGCCACTGTTTATGTCTTAAGTACATATAAGAAATTTCAGGGGGTGAACATTTTAAACATCAATGTGAGAAAAGGGCTTGGTTACCACACAACCAAAATAACTTTATATATATTTTTTTTTTTTGGGGGGGGGGGAGGAGTGGGGCTTATGGTATATTTGGAGGCTAAGCTCCCGACTAATTCCACCAATGCTTATGTAAAAACTAAAAGGGCCTCTAAAATATCTTTGAACCGGGGCCTCAAAATTGTAATTGCGGCACTGACC
>NW_021758341.1:0-828 GCF_005508785.2 Acyrthosiphon pisum
TTGTGTCCCCTTAATTTAACTTAGCTTGAGTTGATTATTTTCATTAACTCGCCAACTTTTGAATATAATATGTACTAAGTATTATTAGTGTGAGTAAATCACTAAAGAAATGATGGGACAATTGCCTATTGTTATATTTCTTTAAATCCAACAATATAAAATATTTGTTTTGCGCACTAGTTATTGAGTTTGGTCGAATATCAAAAGTAAAAGATGCGTAATCGTGTTGGGTTTTCTCAAATACAAAAAGTTGAAAACTGCTCAATCATGTTAACGATAATTCTGCGTGTTACCTATTTTTATTACTTTGTCCGAAATTAAGAAACACCCGTGGTTTTTAAGTATAGATTAAAACCAAATTTTTATAGTTTTCGTATATAAATAAATTAAAGGTTCAGAACTTGACTTGTTGCACTAATAATTATCGAAATATGCAGTCAAAATTCTAAAAATATGCTTAAATATATTATGTACTATGTAGCAACATTTGCATGAAAAATCATAAAACATATTGCAGTAGTAAAAAACTAAAAAATTAGTAGGTATATAAACCTGATAAATACTTAACAACTTAATTTTAAAAAAAAAGCAGGTAAGTGGATGTCACTCTGCTGTACAGTAGATTATTTGCTGGTCATTGTATAATGGTTGTATTAGACTTGAATTCAATGATATAATATCATTGTATAAGAAAAACGATTCTGAGCGGAGACGGTTTGTCAGTCTGGATATTTTATATTTTGTTATTATTTATTTTATCATGTAAGTCGAATTAAAATATTATAATTTTTTTATTCGTGTTTATGGTGACAAACAAAGTGTTAGAAA
>NW_021758342.1:0-905 GCF_005508785.2 Acyrthosiphon pisum
CATCCCGTTAAAATAAAACCAAAATAAAAATAATATTTACTAAGGACTAAGGTAAATGTACCGTATATTTATTAAAATTATTTATAGAAATCTTTGTTTTGTTGATAAAAATGTACAATAATTAATAATATTGTACCATCATATTATTATTGTATGGATGATACAGTGAATATGAGATAGTACTTTTTGGTTATCACTAATTTATTTTATCTTATAGATAGAACCTTTTGGTTTTAACACTATTCTCAAGAATCAAAAGGTGCTATCTAGATCGCTATCAAATAACAAAAGTGTAAATTTGATCGATTTAGCACCTTTTAGTTCTGGATAACTCCTTAAATAATGAACTTAAAAAGTTGGATGTGAGTTTGGCTTATAGACCATTGACCAATAAACCCATTTATATCAAAAAGTGGATTTTCGAAAAAATCGATTTAGCACCTTTTGGTTCTGAGCCCACGAAATATAATATCATTTAAGCAAATTACTTTGATCTAAAGAAATTGGTTAAAATTATAATTTATACACTTTCTTGTTTTGATAAATTGTAAAATATTAAAAACTAAAATAAACTTATTGTGATAACTTACATCGAATTGCTGAAATTATACGACAGATTATTAATTTATTAGAGAACACTAATTGAGTTTAGTTATTACAGTCATCCATGAGGATCCTTCGCCTTTTTTGATTCTAAAAGAGTGTGGAGTGTATTCGATTTATAATGACGGGAAATGTATTTACTTATTTTTTGTTATAGTATGTGATCTTATTTTCGTGTTTACTTACTTTTTTTTTGGCCCTAAAATTTTAAGACGGTTTATTATTTTAATAGTATTTTTTTAGTTAAGTTATTACACTTATCAGCAATAATACTTCACGTTTTAAGTAAAAAGAATGTGGGA
>NW_021758343.1:0-776 GCF_005508785.2 Acyrthosiphon pisum
TATAATTTGAGGTTTGAAAATTTGTTATAACTATGTAGGGAAATTTTAAATCTTAGCATCCATAGGTTATACTTAGTAAAAATGTTTGAAAATGTAATACAACGACCAAAAGATTTTTAATCTAAGTTACCTAAATAAAATGTGATAAACAAAAGCACAATTTTTTTTATATGCATTGAAAGTTCTAATGTTGACAACATTTATCAAATTGCCGAAAATGTTCAACCTATTTTCTATTAAAAATTCATATATGTTTTTAGATTCTGAACGAAGTGATGAATGTATTGATTTTACAATGATGTGTGTTTTTTTTTTTTTTTTTTTTTTTTTTTGTGTCTGACGACAACTTTTGGAGCAGTAAAAATGCTTCGTTTTTCAAAAGTTGTACCTTTTCTGAAAGGAAAGTGAATCTAGTTGGTACTTTGGGGGGTCAAAAGTGAAAATTTCCCAATACTTTTCAAAAGCGGCACGAAAAACCTTAAAAAAATAACGGAAAAACGCGAATTTTTACGCAAAACCAATTTTTGACAAAAACGAAAACTTAATTTTACTGTAACTCAAAAAATAATTATTGTAAGCACTTGAAATTTGCAACAGATGTTTATATTTGCGTTGTCTATACAGGGTTAAATTTTCAAAGTGTTTCGACTTTTTTTGAGCTATTTATAGACAAATGAAATTTTCAATTTTTTCTAAGTATTTTTTTTTAAAATAACGATAAAAAATGTTTGGGTTGGATAGAAAACTTTGAAAATTTAATACAAAGTTTCTTATAA
>NW_021758344.1:0-1828 GCF_005508785.2 Acyrthosiphon pisum
TTTAAAATAACGATAAAAAATTTTTGGTTGGATAGAAAACTTTGAAAATTTAATACAAGGTTTCTTATAAGTTGTTCTCACAGTGATAAAAAAAAATCCAAAATCGTAAGTCACAATTTTTTTTTATAAGTGCTTAAAGTTTAAATTTATACGAAATATGTCAAAATTGCGAAAATTTGCAAGTAATTTTGTGGTTGAAAAATCGTAAAATTTTTTTCTTTTATAACTAAGCTTTTAAAATTTGGTACAAGGTTCTCCATAAGTTTTTCTTTAAATATCTGTAAAAAAAACTCAACCGGACTAAGAGAAAAAATTTTTAGGAGTGTTTGAAATTTAAATTTTTACAAAACCGCATTAAATAACGGTTTAGCCTCAAACGATTTTTGATATTTGTTATTATTCAAAAAGTATGAGTCGTAGACACTTGAAAATTTTACCAGTTGTTTAAATTGACATTTTCTTTATATAGTTTTATTTTCAAAATATTTCACTAATTTTTAATCTATTTATAGGCAATTGAAATAATCGATTTTTTTTGATTTTTTTTTTATAAATGTTGATAAAAAAAAATTGGCTGGGACAAAATACTTGAAAATTTAATAGAAGGGTCCACATATGTTGTTCTAACTCCCATTCAAAAATTATAAAAATACATAGGCACAATTTTTTTTTATAAGCATTTAAAGTTCAAATTTTGACTAAATACGTAAAAATTACGGCAATGTTCAAATTATCTTAGACAGAAATTCATAAAAGTTTTTCTTTTTAATTCTAAGATTTGGAAATTTAATACAAGGCTCCTAACATATTTTTACAATAGCAGTTGCAAAATAAAAGGAATACATTGTCACAATTTTTATTTATAAGCATTTAAAGTTCAAATTTTGACAACATATTATGTAAAAATCACGAAAATTCGTAAATTATTTTATGCTAGAAATTCATAAAAAATTTTCCTTTTATATCTAAGATTTCAAAATTTAATACAAGGCTCATAATATATTTTTACAATAGCAATTGAAAAATAAAAGAAATATATAGTCACGATTTTTTTTTTATAAGCATTTAAAGTTCAAATTTTGACTAAATACGTAAAAATTAAGGCAATGTTCAAATTATCTTAGACAGAAATTCATAAAAGTTTTTCTTTTTAATTCTAAGATTTGGAAATTTAATACAAGGCTCCTAACATATTTTTACAATAGCAGTTGCAAAATAAAAGGAATACATTGTCACAATTTTTATTTATAAGCATTTAAAGTTCAAATTTATACGAAATATGTCAAAATTGCGAAAATTTGCAAGTAATTTTGTGGTTGAAAAATCGTAAAATTTTTTTCTTTTATAACTAAGCTTTTAAAATTTGGTACAAGGTTCTCCATAAGTTTTTCTTTAAATATCTGTAAAAAAAACTCAACCGGACTAAGAGAAAAAATTTTTAGGAGTGTTTGAAATTTAAATTTTTACAAAACCGCATTAAATAACGGTTTAGCCTCAAACGATTTTTGATATTTGTTATTATTCAAAAAGTATGAGTCGTAGACACTTGAAAATTTTACCAGTTGTTTAAATTGACATTTTCTTTATATAGTTTTATTTTCAAAATATTTCACTAATTTTTAATCTATTTATAGGCAATTGAAATAATCGATTTTTTTTGATTTTTTTTTTATAAATGTTGATAAAAAAAAATTGGCTGGGACAAATACTTGAAAATTTAATAGAAGGTCCACATATGTTGTTCTAACTCCCATTTCAAAAATTATAAAAATACATAGGCACAATTTTTTTTATAGCATTTAAGTTCAAATTTTGACTAATACGTAAA
>NW_021758345.1:0-779 GCF_005508785.2 Acyrthosiphon pisum
GAATGTTAAAATTCTTGCGACATATCCCCCCAAATTCATAGTGGTTGCCTATATCAGAAATCCTTGGGCGTAGCCGACATATGATAAGAAATTTTAAAATTTATAATTTTTAACAAATCATTATTACCAAAATATAATACAGACACATATCTATAGTATTTGATGATAATCTATTTTTAATTTGTGTACTTATTTGAATCAGAAATTAGGTGTAATATTAGAGTCAACGCCGTAAAATGTTTTAAGTAGGCAACCTATACGTTTTCGGGGGGACGAAATGTGTCGCGATTTTTAATCGAGCTGTCCCATATTCTTATCTATAGTATTCGCTAACGTCATGACCACGACCTAGATACATCGTACATCGTGCGTCATGGCCTATTAGCTAATGGAGTAATGGACAGCGCTTATTAAAGCCATTAAGAGAGAGAAGTCAGGGTACGATCATAAACCTATAAACTTAGTTTAGTCTATGGTCATGGATGGTCATGACTCATGACAAAGTATATATTTATTTATTTTGTAATGACTAGTGTTCTGAGGGCAAACATGACTTATTTAGTCATGAGGGCAAGCATCGTCTGGCCGTCCGGCGTCACTTAAAGTCTAGTTATCGAATAGGTTATTGTATAAATCACGAACTACTACATAGTACATGTATTAGTTAATGGTATAAATAATATATTATAATATAATATTATATAATATTATTTTATTTCTTTTAGGCTTTATTCATTTGTTTATAATGTATTACTAATTATAGTCCGGGAGAATGAAAA
>NW_021758346.1:0-782 GCF_005508785.2 Acyrthosiphon pisum
TAAAAAAACTTAAACATCTAACAATTGCACATTATAAACATGATAAACTAAAAGTGTATACCCTAATCTAACTTAAAACTAATAAAACATACATATTATTTACAATAATTTCAATTTTATGTGATGCGTTTACAAAAATATATTTATGAAATATACTAATCTAACTTAAAACTAATAAAACATACATATTATTTACAATAATTTCAATTGAATGTGTTGCATTTACAAAAGTATATACATTAATCTATCTCAAGTATAATTATATAACAATATGATAATATTTCCTCAAGTTCTGGCCATATATCATCTTCCCTGTAAAATTAAGAGAAAATGTTAGTAAAATAATTTAAATATATATGTTTGTAATAACTTACTCTATACTATAATGACCATGGGCTAGTGTATTTATTTTATCTTCTAGCACCACCCTCTTATCATCGTAGCTGTTGTATGTCAATTTCTTAGTTTTAAGCGTTACAAGTTGATGGTTAAACGACCTAATTGAAACATTATCTCTGTATAACTCTACTCCTTCTTCCCCAAACAAACACTTCCTATGATCTTCCAATGTCATGTGGTTTTTAACCACATGAGACCTGATACCCTTCGCTTTAATTTTCGCTCCTCCTCCTACTCTGTCTTCTGGTCCAGTATATACATTAAACGCATACGACTTGGCCCTCAACGCACAGAACTCAGTAATAATATTAGCATCCACCTCGTCAGAAAAGAGTCCTGGCTCCTTCTTTCTGGTTGCCACATAACACGGATGGTCACTGGGC
>NW_021758347.1:0-1293 GCF_005508785.2 Acyrthosiphon pisum
AAATTTTGGAATAGTTACCACTTACTTTATTCGTTAAAAACTATTATGGGTAAAGTATGTTTACTTAAAAATATTTATACTTAACGAAGCATAAAGTTGTATACTTAAATAAGTTTATTATATTTCGAACACTTTTCGCTGAAGGCGTATTGTCCGTTCGGGAATCGACTTTCACCCGAAATGACTGATAGCTAGACACTCAAACTCAGAATCCGAATTTCCGATTTCAACATACACATTCAAGAACCGGACATACACGCCCGGTGCATGGTCTGCGATCCGACGTAGTCGGATTGCCTACCTGACTAGCTACTTGCATACGAGCGACTTACACTCCCACTGCATCCGATCCGCCGCAGACGAATTATCCGTTCGGGAATCGACTTTCACCCAAGATGACTGATAGCTAGACACTCAAACTCAGAATCCGAATTTCCGATTTAAACACATATACGAGAACCGGACATACACGCCCTGTGCATGGTCTGCGATCCGACGTAGTCGGATTGCCTACCTGACTAACTACTTGCATACGAGCGACTCAGACCCCCACTACATCCGATCCGCCGCAAGCGGATTGTCCGTTCGGGAATCGACTTTCTCCCGAGAAGACTGATAGCTAGACATTCAAACTCAGAATCCGAATTTCCGATTTCAACATACACACTTAAGAACCGGACATACACGCCCGGGGGGTCTGCGATCCGACGTAGTCGGATTGCCTACCTGACTAGCTACTTGCATACGAGCGACCTACACTCCCAATGCTTCCGTTCGGGAATCGATTTTCACCCGAGATGACTGATAGCTAGACATTCAAACTCAGAATCCGAATTTCCGATTTCAACATACACACTTAAGAACCGGACCTACACGCCCGGGGGGTCTGCGATCCGACGTAGTCGGATTGCCTACCTGACTAGCTACTTGCATACGAGCGACCTACACTCCCAATGCTTCCGTTCGGGAATCGATTTTCACCCGAGATGACTGATAGCTAGACACTCAAACTCAGAATCCGAATTTCTGATTTCAACACATACGAGATCCGGACATACACGCCCGGGGGGTCTGCGATCCGACGTAGTCGGATTGCCTACCTGACTAGCTACTTGCATACGAGTGACCTACACTCCCAATGCTTCCGTTCGGGAATCGATTTTCACCCGAGATGACTGATAGCTAGACACTCAAACTCAGAATCCGAATTTCTGATTTCAACACATACGAGATCCGGACATACACGCCCGGGGGGTCTGCGATCCGACGTAGTCGGATTGCCTACTTGACTAG
>NW_021758348.1:0-926 GCF_005508785.2 Acyrthosiphon pisum
CAATACAATTTTGTGTTAATATTCTTTCACGATACATTGCTGCTCCGTATCATAGTAGAGTGAACATATCAAAAGTGAACTCATACCTGGTGTTAAAACAAACGCAATAGTTAAGTTAACTTAGATTGATTTCAGATTAAGAAAAACTGTACAGTAGCACGTAATTTCGGTGTGGGCGGCGTTGACGTCGCCATGTACGTTGATTGCAGCAGTGTACTGCGCCGACGTGGCACATCGCATGGTCGTCGTAAGTTGCACCGTCTCGGGATGATGATTGATTGACGTCTGGACCATGAGTGTGATTATATAAGGAGGCGATTGCCTTATCCCCACTCCATTACGTAACATCAGAATAGATCATTCGTAAATAGTGTTTTTGTCATATTGTCGTTGGATTTTTGGCGAATCTTATACGATAAAAGTATTTCGTACGTGATGTGTCATCTTATTGTTCTTTTTGCGCATAGTTAAAACAGTGACATCTGGTTGTTTGATCGAATGTTGTGTAGTGCGCATATGTGTGTTCTATGTCGTGTTTTGCACATCGTTGTTGGTTTTTTTTTGCAATGTTGGTACGAAAGAGTATTTCTCATGTTAGGGGCTATCGTATTCTTCTTGTTGCGCATAATTTTGGCGCTGATATCCGGTTGTTTGACCGGATGTCGTACAGTGCGCATGTGTGTGCATGTAATGTTGTATTTTGCACATTGTAGTCGGTTTTTGGCAATATTGGAATGATAGGGGTGTATCGTATTTTGTGTTCTATCCTATTACTTCTTTTACGCATAGTTTTGGCATTGATATTTCAATTTGGTTATTTAACCAAATGTCGTATAGTGCGCATGTATAGGTGTAAACTGTTTTTTTAATGCGACAGAAGTCAGTTACGTAATCCTGTAATGGTGTTGCGTTAACGTTTTTTTTTA
>NW_021758349.1:0-1215 GCF_005508785.2 Acyrthosiphon pisum
ATCCAAATTGCTGCGGTATCTACCGACTAGGTATAACACATTAACACACAAACACCTGCCAAAACTACCCAACTTTGAGGAGTTATATCTCATCAACGGATTAATGAAAAATGAAAATTTAAACGTGATAATTCATAAAAAAAAATAGCTTTATTAATTTATGAAATTAAAAGTATAGGTTACCATTTGAAAATCAGAAGTTGATAGTGTTTTTCCTAATAAATATGAGGGTGAAAAATATAAAAAAATTATATAATTCTAGAACAGCGTAGATCTAAAATTTTGAAAAAAAAAAAATTTGAAAAAAGTGAATACTTTTTGAGATAATGAGTGTTTTACGCTTAATCAATTACCCTGTATAACTTAATAATAATCATACTGTTCAATGTACGAGCTTAAGGTATTACCAATGTTGCAAATAAATTAGAGACGTATATTATATTATTTCTCTTCACCCACTAAGAAAATATTGTTCCTCAATCTAAAAATCATAATACTTACATCTCTCCAGTTATATGTATTTAAATATCCCTTTTCTCCACAAAATGTAATTGCTTTAGCTACAGTATTGGAAAGTAACTGAGCAGCCAGTTTCACATTGTAGTGATCGCCGTGCAGGACACGTTGAACACTAATACAATAATTATTTAACGACGTCGCACGTTCGTCGTTGTCTTGAGTCGTGGATGAGAAAGATAGGTGATAATTATAAACACTTTTAGACTTTTTAAAGATAATAATAATTTAACACTTTATTATTACAAATTCAAATACACAATAATTATAAGCACTGTCGTAAGCTTGTTAGACCTACGACGAGGGCTGACTATCTTCTAAGTAATGGTAGGCGCTCTACCCGTATTTATGTGGGTTTTGACAATGACGTACTAGTGGCGTGATAGCTATATTCTAATATTACTTCCCTAGTAATGTCGAATTGCATTAGGTAAAACAACTTGTTGTTTTCACCTCTGATCTACACTTCCCGTTATATGCCTACATTACCTATTATAAATTATACTAAATGTATAATATCTACATGATTAATATCATATTATAGCTGTGGGTATTAATACATCCCTAATATTGCTGAATTTCATTTAATGTGTGACTAGCTATAACATCTTGTTGTTTTCGCCTTTGGCCTACGTTTCCTGTTATTTAGGCTTACTTTATATTCCGTATTAATACCTACATTACTACAAATAATTATAC
>NW_021758349.1:3070-4148 GCF_005508785.2 Acyrthosiphon pisum
AAGTTCGACAGAGTCTAATAGTAATTGTTTACGCTAAGCAGTTTTTTGTTTATATAAAACATGATTTAATAATGGTTGGCACCCTACTGGTGTTACGAAAGTTGGTCCGTCAAGTTCGGTACACATGCTTTGTAATTTATGCATATGATCTTCAATTATGTCCCATTGTTCGTTGTAACCCGATGTGTCAAGAAAAAATACTAGGTCCCACGTATTGGTAACAATTTTAATTGGCCCTATATTTTCGTAATAGATACCGGATTTAGGCGGCAATTGATTGTCGGAAAACCGTAACTGTGACATCACCAGTGTGCAGCCGATTATTAATTGTATAACAATCTGACTGGATTGGACATAAAACAAACAAAAAAAAAATACAAAAAAAAAAAATAGCTACTTGAATTTACATACTTTATTCACTGTATGCGAGTGCTTATTTTATAATTCTAACAATGTTTTACTAAATTTAAGAAACAAATTAACTACGACTACTAATATATTACTATTCTTATGGATATATTTAATAATTCATATCATAGCTCGGTTTCGTAAAACAATTTAACATTGTTTATGTGTATACGATAACCCTTACGACCTTTATTAATAGTAATATTTTCATTACCGTGTACCGCGAGTACTTCGTATGGACCTGTCCAATTCCTACTTAACGTGTTACGTTTATTATGTTCTTTTATTAGGACTTTGTCCCCTACCTGTATATTAAACGCGTGTATGTTTTTATCGTAGTAGTGTTTATTGTTTTCTTTCTTTTTTATTAGATTGGCGCGTGCCAGTTTATGCGCTTTTTGCATAATACGTTTTAAATCGAGTACGTAATTATCATAATTATATTGCGCTTCGGGTTCCCTATGAAATGATGACGGAATGTTCGGTTTCCGCCCGAATATCTCATCGGCTTTGACCTGTAAGACGCAATTACCACGCGCAGGTATTATAATAGATTCGACTTTGTTTTTTATCGGTTCGGGTATAATTAGTACTCCCTTATCCCAATCCGTTATAACTTTATTATTTTTTAGAAATGCTTTACCTAAAAGGCCTGCTTCAGGTATAGGAA
>NW_021758350.1:0-941 GCF_005508785.2 Acyrthosiphon pisum
TCGCACGTCCGCTCCCGGGCGTCGGAGCGGGCGATCAGGCCGCGTCGGACAGCGGACGACGAATTCGATCGACCTCGGACGTCGAAAACGCGATATTCGCGAAATAAATCGAACGTCCCGACGCAATTATTTATGCCCGTATATAGCGGATACCTACACGTCGGCGGGACGTCCGCTTTCCGCGACCCCGCTCCGTCACGGGACTCCCCCCGGAGAAAGCGCCGACGCACGCCGCCTATACATTTAGCGGGGAACGCGAATAAGTGGTCGACGGGGAGGGCGGACGCGTCGAAAAGGGTTTAAAACTCAAATCTTTGACAAAAAGTACGAAAAACGCGCGCGACGGCGGCGCTCGGTTTGCACGCGCTCCCGGCCGCGGCGGGCCCGCCGGGAAAAAAGTGCGGCCGCGCGCGGCCCATAAATCTAGCGGGGAAGGCGAATAAAGTCCGAACGGGGCCCCCCAAATTTCTTCGGAATTTGAAAAAAATCGCAAAAAGTGATAAGAGAGAGTGATAACGCGGACCGACAGCCGGGAGGCGGCACGCCGGCGAGACGGAATTTTCTCATTGGTGGGTTCCCTAAAAAGTACAAAATTTCGACACTGGCTGCGCCCTCGAGTTCACGTTTTATAGTATAAGACTAGCTCTAAGTGAAACTCGGACGCCCGTTGGACTCGCTGAGAACGGGTACCGGTTTTGGAGACAATTTCGTTGGAATTATAAAAGTCACAAAGGTTGTAAGACGAAAGTTAAGGATTTCTGATAAGGATTATTGATATGGATTGCAGATAAGACTTGGCGCTTTGGCGGGAATGTTTAAAAGTTTGAGCGTCTAGCAGAACATTGTAAATAGATATGATCGGTATATATTTTCTATGGATACGATCTCCTGCCGTTAGTCCACTGCTTTTGGTTGTTAAAATTCATAAAAAGTGTAAAGTA
>NW_021758351.1:0-852 GCF_005508785.2 Acyrthosiphon pisum
TAATATAAATAGGTTCATTTTTCCAACTTGCTTCGACACTATTACCTGTTGGTTTGATTTTATTTACGCACACGCATGCACTCGTCGGTTCACCTGCCCGCTACGTAACCAGTGTATTTTATTAACGCATGCGCACAATAAATCTACCCCACCTAACTATGTATTAAATCTAGAAGGCCTCTTGACTCACGCGTGTGTGAGCATGGGTTTAACCATAATAATATCACCTTTTACAAGAAATATACAATCAGTATATTTTATAAAATAAAAAAATATTTTTACAAGAAATATACAATCATTATATTATATAAAATAAAAAAATATTTTTACAAGAAATATACAATCATAATATTATATAAAGTAAAAATATTCAATCTAAACATATTATACACAATAAGTTTATGCGGGATTAGAGAAAAAAAAATATTAAAATATAAAACAAATTTAGTTTTTTCGTAATTTACCCTCGTATTCGTCCATTTGTCGAATCAATTCCTCGTCTTAAAAAAGTATTTTATTAACGCATGCGCACAAAAAATCTACCCCTATACGGCGTATTTTACTAACGCATGCGCACAACAAATCTGCCCCGCCTAGCTATGTATAAAGGACTCGCACGAGCCGTCGAGCATTCAGTCTGCGTCCGGGCCTTATACGATACTTCGCTCCTTGCCATACCTAGTGTTTTTTCTCGTACTTTTTACATTTTTTTTCTAACGTTAAGTTATTTTATAAATTGGCAGTTATATTTTATAACAAGTGCGTTTATTAAGATACTTCACTCGTTATCATACGCTGGTGTTTTTTCTCGTTCTTTTTATAAATTGTCAGTTATATTTGATAACAAGTGCA
>NW_021758352.1:0-517 GCF_005508785.2 Acyrthosiphon pisum
TCAGCGTACTTATCTACATAAGTATCAAAAAAAAAAAGGTGTCCTGTTAAGTAGAAATATACCTAACCCAAAAAAAGGGGTGTCCCGTAAAGGAGAAAAGTTCCGTTTTTCTTTACGTCCATGAAAATTACTTGGGAAATTTAAAATGATACATCAAAGTAAAAACACATTCGAAAATTTGCATTATTCTTCGGACGAAAATTAACTTAATTTAGATATTTTTGAAATAAAATTAACTTGAAGTTAACACGTTAATCTTGAAAAAAAGTAACTTATTAAGTTAAAAGTTAATTTGAAAAAAAAAAGTAACGAGATAATTAACTTAATTAAAATTAACTTAAGGGGATTCGATACCGTGATTTTCTGTTTTCGTCTAACACATACATGACATAGTATTTTAGACGTGTTTTTTGCCAAAGATACCAATTGATCTAATGAAGCGATAAGAATTCTGCAAACAGATTTGAATTTGTCATCAAGTCTGCTTGAAATCGACTTTCCTACATTTTTGATTTTT
>NW_021758353.1:0-1222 GCF_005508785.2 Acyrthosiphon pisum
AATTGTCTGTAAGTCTACTTTTGACATCCGTGCTTTTAGCAAGAAAAATATTACAGTGGGGTTAATTAATTAATAATCAGATTTCAAATTATTTTGCTATTGGAATGTAAACTTTCAAAGAAAATCATTACATTAAGTTTAGAAGATTGGTTTACACTTATGTCTGAATCTAATTACAATTCAATTATTAATAATTTACATACCAGATGTAGACGTGTAAAAATAACAGATAACTTTTCATATTCAACCAATGTTAAACATAGTTTAATTACCTTGCATATAAACGACAATTCCATTAGTTTGACGAACATTGACCTCGCCCGTCTCAAGCAAATACAAAATTTGATCGACTTGTATATTGCAGAAAAACAGAAACGTTTGCCCAGTTACCAGGTTACATTTGACACAGCTTACGAACTGATTAAAAACGATGTCCGTGGTCTACCCATCACTTGCCAGAGGAATGAATTCACAAACCAATATATTCAGAACTATGATTTTAGTTATTATTCGCATCTACAAAACGATGACACATCATTTTTACATGAAATATTGCAATTTCATTTTGACACAATGTCTGATATGATATATTCATAACCTTGTGACGGGAGGTATAAGACCAACATCCCGGTGGGGTGACCCCCTGTTTCCATTTAAGCGGGACTGGCTACTTCTCGCCTTGATGGCGCAGACTCGTCCCTCCAGACAGGTACACCGGGCGCCCGAGCGCCATACGATGTTCTGCTGGCAACGCTCAGGCAAGGAGGTTGATCGGTGGGTTTCGAAAGTTCTGCGCCAGCGAGCGCCGGGTTGCGAACGCCGGACAATTCCCTCCCTTCTACTAAGACGGTACTCCCACAGTCTCCGCGAGGCCATCCACACCAGTCGCCCGAGTGCGGACGGCACGCGCGGACGCGCGAGGGCGTACGCGCCCACCGGCCGGGCTCGGGTAACAATGCTCGTGAAGCGTCGGCTCCGCCCGGGCGCTTGGCCAGGGCGGGTTTCCGACGGGGCTCTCTTCACGCCCGCGGAATGGGATTTTTTTCGAAGACCGGTTCTTCCAGTACCCACAACGACTGTTTTCCCGTTAGCGTCGGTGATCGGGGCGGGGTTTTAACCTGCCGCGATCCGACCTTACTAGTAACCGGTACGGTTTTTGTGACGGATGCCGTGTCCGTACCGATAATCGGATTTTGTGCTTATCGGGGGGTGTCTCCCAGTC
>NW_021758354.1:0-838 GCF_005508785.2 Acyrthosiphon pisum
TTTGAGCTGTTTACGGACATTGTAAGTTTTCAATTTTTTTAGTTTTTTTTTTCTATAAATATCAATAAAGTTTTATCTGTTGGCCCAAAAAGTGTATAAATTTAATACAAAGCTCCTGATATATTGTTACAATATCAGTTGAAAAATATTAAAAATACATAGGCACAATTTTTTTTTATAAGCATTTAAAGATCAAATTTTGACAAAATTTATCAAATTTTAATTTGAAAAATTATTTTGTATTTAAAAATTTATAAAATGTTCAATTTTTGTATCTAAGAATTGAAAATTTAAAACAAGATTCCACGTAAGTAATTAATTCTGTTACCAAAAAATCTAAAAAATACATTTACGCAGTTTATTTTTATAGTCATTTTAAGTACAAATTTGGACGAAATTACATATTTAAAACCTAGGATAACTATTTTAGTTATTTTGTTGTGATTGTATAATATTATTCGTGGGTACTTGAAACTTCTAAAGTATACTATTATATATCTATGATAGTACCACGGTTTTTTGTTGATGTATAACGCGTTATAAGTACCTAATAAATATTATTATATGATTAATTTGGAATTTATTATAGGTACCTAATATAATATTATGTCTTATACCTAGACTAACATACCGTCTCCGCTCAGAATCGTTTTTCTTATACAATGATATTATATCATTGAATTCAAATTTAATACCATCCATTATACAGTGACCCACTTGTAACCTACTGTACAGCAGAGCGAAATCCACTTACCCACCTTTTTCAATCTGGAAAGGAGAAGGTTTAGTGAAATGTTGCAACAACCCTCCTCCTCCTCCACAAATGGTTTTCATTATT
>NW_021758355.1:0-789 GCF_005508785.2 Acyrthosiphon pisum
ATAAAGAACTACAATGACACAAAGTACAATAATGTATAAAAAAACCAACCTAAATAGTAAATATAAAAAAACTCAAATGGTTCCAGTTTCTATAACGAATAAATCATAAATGATTCTCAGATGACTCTCTTTTATAATATATCTTTTATTATATTAGGTATATTATTTGGGGGGCAAAAAAAAATGTTGGTGGCTAAGCCCCCCTTTAGCTCCCAACTAATTACGCCTATGGTCAGAGAATAGGGCCGCAATTATATTTGGGATAATGGGCCGGACCCTACCCAGTCCGGCCCTGGTGAGAAGAAAGTTTAATATTAGTGTTTTCGTCTAAAACTGTGATGTCAGATATAATTCCAATTATCACCCAAAGAGTACCAAACTTAAAACATAGGCAAATTATATCAGTGTATTAAAAGATTTTTGAAATTGTGAGACTTGTAAGTTTAATACCAAGTTGAGAAACATTTTTACAGATAATAAAGATAAAAGTTTGAGACTATATAAGTGGCACATAATACAATAATCTATGCTATTATATAAAATGGTAAGGGTTTTCTTGGACCGCGCTAACCGAGAAAACTACTGAACCGATTTGGCTGAAATTTTTTACTGTTATACTTGACAGTCTGCTGGAGGTCATAGTACCATTTTTGTTTAGAAAAATCCACCAGAAAAAGTAGGAAATATGGATGTCAAAAATACAGCAGTGGCGCCATCTGTCCAGAAAAAAATAAATTATAAAATAAAAAATTTAGTTTATTGTTGCAGATTAAAATAATAACAGTGTTT
>NW_021758356.1:0-1270 GCF_005508785.2 Acyrthosiphon pisum
TTGATTTTATACTTTTCAAATGGTGAATTTAAATTTACTTCTTCAGCATTTTCGTCAATTTGCCTCTTCCGTTATTTTTAATCTAATAATTTTAAAGTACTTTTCAGACAGATCACATGTGCTTCACAAAATAGTCCAACTTGTAGACGGAACGAGCTGTAGTTAACTCAAAAATGAACTAAGACTTATTAAACGTAATTCAAAATTTTAAGTAGATTAAACACTATCTTTTGGTAAAAAAATTAAGAAAAAATTTTAAGTATTGGAGAAACGGGACGGGATTCCACCGCCACAGGTGCTTAAATATAGTCCAAATTGTAGACAGGACGAGCTGTAGTTAAATCAAAAATTGTTGAAAACTTAATAAACGTATATCAAAAATTTTAGAAGATTAAACCCTATCTTTTGGTAAAAAAATTATGAACAAATATTAAGTATTTCAGAAACGGGACAGGATTCCACCGCCACACGTGTGCGTAATTAGGTCAATATTTAGACGGGACGAGCTATAGTTAATTTAAAAATGAACTAAGACTTATGAAACTTACACCACAACTTAAGGTATATTAAACCCTATCTTTTAGTAAAAAAATTATGAAAAAATATAAACTATTTCAGAAACTGGACAGGATTCCACCGCCACAGGTGCGCGTAATTAGGTTAATATTTAGACGGGACGAGCTGTACTTAAATAATAAATTAATTAAAACTTATTAAACGTTTAAATATATCTTAATATGTATAACATTTATTTTAATTTATCATATTGGGATTATTTTAATAAGTACAATAGTGATTATATGGTATGCCATTTAGTTTATCTTAGAGTACTTATTTAAATTGATTGAGTTGAATAATTGTGGTATCGATCTATTGTAGAGCCAATCCCGTCGAATATCTAAAATATTTTAATATGTATGACATCTATTTTCATTTATTATATTAATATTATTTTAATAATTACAATAGTGATTATATTGTATTGCATTTAGTTTATCTTATAGGTTTACTTATTTAAATGTATTAAGTTTAATTATTTTATTGATCTATTATAGAATTAATCTCGTAAAATATCTTAATGTGGCCCTTATAGCATTTTGTAATGATAATATTTTTAGTCAATTTTTTGCTATCAAGGGATTGACATTTATTTTTATTATTACCTATTAATATTATTTTAAAAATTGATTTTAAAGGTTTAGTAACAGTCACCAAATAATACATTAATTGTTGATAACTGGAAAAGATTTCTTTAAAAAAACTCATCACG
>NW_021758357.1:0-1173 GCF_005508785.2 Acyrthosiphon pisum
CACACAAACATTCATACCAAACTGAACCCGTGCACTCCGTTATCAGTAAAAAATTGTAACTAAAAAAAAATTATGATTGTTCAACTGTTTTTGGATGTAACTTGCTGCAATGTTCAATAATTTGATTTGATGCTAGCTTGTACCTGATCTGCCCAAATAACCAATGGAAACCAATAATAAATAAATACTAATTTCTACTGTAGACTGTAACCAATGGCAACTATTTAAAAAATAAATAAAAATAAAATTTCCAATTTCTATCGTTAGCCAATTTGCCAAGTCTCATTTGCCAAGAACTACTAATGGGTGGCTGCTTATTCCAAACAATCATGTTCTACTACTCTTATCATATAAACTTATTGTGCTTCAAATAGTATAGATTGTTTATGCCAAATAAAAAATAAAAAAAAAAAAAAAATTTCTATCGTGAATCTCGAGATCCCTGTTTGAGCACCTCTTTAAAATGCGAATTTCGAAAAATCCTTTCTTAGTGCGTCTATACATTGTAATAAGTACATTTACTGAAAATTTCATATCCATAGCTTCAGCAGTTCCGGCTAGACGATGATGAATCACCCAGGACAAGCCTTTTTATATATACAGATAATATAGTATAAAATATTTATTTTTTTTTTTATTGTTTATGTTATTTTAAATTTGTCTTTTAAAATTTCTATCCAATATATAAAATTCTCATGTCACAATGTTAGTCTCGATATTCCTTCGAAACGGCTTGACCGATTTTTATGAAATTTTTTATACATATTCAGTAGGTATGAAAATCGGCCAACATCTATTTTTCATACGCATAAGTAATAAGGGTTGTCCACAAAAAAATAAAAATAATATTATTATTTACGATAGAAATATTTGTTTATAAATGGTTGCTATTGGTTAATCGAGCATGTTTGTTGATTAGTATTATTATTTTTATCAATATATATGTCTGAGAATCGGCTATTATTAAAGTTTGTATGCTGTGCTATAAGTAATTCCGGAGTTATGGCCACTTAAGTACACAATATTTATCACTCAGTTGTAGTGTATCGTTGACACGTAGCAACATACACTCTATGTGGTTATTTTTTATTATTTGTTTCCGTGGCACGCGCGTCTATGCCATTAAAAGTTACCTTTTGCGACAACATTTTTATGCATATTCAGTAGTTATGA
>NW_021758358.1:0-882 GCF_005508785.2 Acyrthosiphon pisum
ACTTAAGAGTTAATTCATTTTATTGGCACTTTAAGTTAATTTTTTCCTAAACCACATATTTAAAATTAATTATATAAAAAAAAAACCGAAATATTAAATATATTTTAGTAAATAATAATTTATAATAATAGTAAGTTGTTATATTGCATATTGCATATTCATAGAAAATATTATATTATAACTATATCATAACCAGATATGTTATAGAGGTAACCGCGTCATTAATACAATACAAATATAACAATTTACTTGCCTATCGGGCAAGTTAGTCACTTTTTTCAACTACCTAGTTAAAGTTAAGTTACTTAAATATAAAAAGTAATCAAGTTAGAGTATAAATTAGTTTCTAAAATTTACCAAATTTTTAACTTAGTTGGTTAGATAGAAGTTAGTTTGGTAAAAATAGTAACTTAAGTTAGAGTAGAAGTTAGATGTTGAGTTTTTTTAGCTTAAAATATAAATTTAAAAAACTATTTTTTCAAATGTAAAGCATTATATAAATTAATTATTAAGTAGGTGGGTAGGTAACTAACTTGAATTATTAGTGATGAATGAAAAATTAAATTAAACAACTGTCAACTGATAATTTGATAAAATGTATCAAATAGGTAGACAATAACCTTAATTTCTTGAAACATCAGTTATTAGAATACAATAAAATAAGAAATTGAATCATTCAATAAATTAAAAAATAAACTACAAAAATAACTAGTTACTTATTATTTTTAACGAGTTAGATTAGATTATTTTACACATTAAATTCAACTAATTAAGTAACAAAATTAATATGAATTAAAACTAACTAGTTAGTGCCCATCTTTGTCCATTTATTACAAAGGCATTTAGAATAAAGGAAAAAAGATATATCGAAAAAATATTGAT
>NW_021758359.1:0-12910 GCF_005508785.2 Acyrthosiphon pisum
AATCTCATCATTTCATATTAATCTTTTGTTTTTAATCTGTCATTTATCAAACCTACTCAATGTACAAAAAAATGTATAGATTGTAGATTAGAAAAAAAAAGAAGGTACAATGATGTTTTTAAATTTAAATTGTTGTGTCTGTTATATCCGTTTGGGGCAGTGGTACTTAGATATTTTTTAATAGTATCTTGTTTGATTGGATATTGAATCTAGTTGGTGCTGGAGAGGTTAAAATTTCATAATAGTTTTCAAAAACACTGGGAAAAACAAAATAAAAATTAAGGAAGAACGGGAATGGTTCAACAAAATCGATTTTTGTTATTGGAGAACTCTGAAACAAATGACCATAGAAACATAACATTTTCACTGGTTGTTTATATTAATATTTTCTATACACGATAACATTAAAAAAAAATTTTGATTTATTTTTAACTGTTTACAGACATTTTCAGTTTCGAATTTTTTTAGTTTTTTTTTCTATAAATATCAATACAATTTTTTTTGTTTTGCTTGAAAAGCTTGAACATTTTAGTTTTCATAATACAAAAAACAAAAACTCATAAGTCATAGTTCATAATAAATTATTTGGAATAATGCACAATTTCCTTTTAAAGACACTAATTTTTGCCAACTTTTTTCTCTGTTTTTGTTTTATATTAAATATAATGATATTGTATTAATGTAGAATAACTCACATACAGAATATTTTCTTTAACATTTTTATCTGGTGCAACCATTAATTCGATGAAGTAAGCCACTCCCTGCAACTTGTACATACTGTCCATCCACGTGAACTTTGATTCATTCCATCTCTCGGCTTCCAGCACCGGCCATCCTCCAATGCTTTTCAGCATTTCCTTGATCGGGCCCAAGCCTAACTTTTCTGTTAACATAAGGTATATAGCAAACTATTTGATACGAGTATATCGGTGTTTCCAAATCACGTTCTAAAATCATGATCTAGCTCGAATTGTGTATGTGGTATTTTTGAGACAGAACTGATTTGCGTGAAATACGAATAACATTATATTTAATATTCAGTAAAAACGATCATCGGATATGTGAATACTAAAAAATTACAAGTTAGAAGAAAATACATGTAAATAGGTAATATATCTTATTACATAAAAAGGCAGTACAGAGTTTGTAAAAATCAAAACAAAATAAATGTGGGGCTTACAGATCTACTGTACAGTAGGTTTCTAGATGGGATGACCGTATAGAAGTATTAAATTTGAATTCAATGATATAAAATTATTGTAGACATACGAAAAAAAGATTCTGAACAAAGACAAATCGTCAGCCTATATTAGATACTAATTATATATTTATATAATATATAAAATATAATATATAATATATAATATTATTATGATATTATTGCTGTTAAAGTAATTTTAATTAGTAATCCAGTAAGTTGAATTAATTGTTGACAAAATTATACATACTTATAAAATTATAATCATGTCCAATCGTCTATCACTAATCCAATCACAATCATAATCCAAATTATAGTTTATTATTGAATTTTCGAGTTAAATATAAAATTCTATAAGATATAACAATATATGCTGGTCATTTGTCTAAATTTTTATTCACGCACTTCGAATATGTCACGAAAAATACGCCCAAATATAAAATATACAGTCATATGATATGACTGTATAATTTTACTAATATGATAAATTTGTAAGATCATTATACCTTGGTCCATGCACGATTTAAACAGTAATTTCATCATCTTGAACGGTCTCAGTTCATCAGGTTGAATGGGTTTGGTAACAATTATTCGCTTCTGGTGTATAATCGCATCATCAATCTCAAAGAATGAGTTTCGTGCATTTTCGCCATCATTGAGAATTGTGTTTTTTATAAAATTACCACACGCAAACTGATAGAAATCATCACATGGATCTACTGATTCATCCATGTTGTTGATTAAGGAAGCCGCTAGAATATTGATCGGTTTTAATATCGTATAAAGACATAAATATTTATCAATCGTACAATATAAACGTTTTATTAAATTTATTATAAATCAGTTATTAATCTAATCGTATATCAAATGAATGACTCTTACCAGCTTTCACGCAATCAGTTGACAGGCAAATAAGGTTATCTTTTTCGTCTTCACTATTCTGGAGCGACCTCCACGAATTGGCAACCAAACCATTTTTTTCAGGTGATATCGACGGAAGACTCTCTATGAAAGTAACACAATTTGTTGTAAATTATAATTGTATAATCTAGTAATTATGTGAAACGTGAATAATTATATTATATAGTTATACATTTATGGTGGATAGTCGACTTAACGCGTTGTAAAGCATTTGAAAGAACTTATCATATAGTTTTAAAATATTATAAAATAATAACTAAATAAAGTCACAGAGATTAAAACTAGGTACCTACTATTTACCATTAAATACATTTTTTTTTTTCGTAAAATTTAGTAAAAACTTATAAACACAACAACACTATATTTCATATGACCAATGAAAACATTCCTGTATTATATGATATATTAAAGAGTGTTGTTGGATGGTGTGGTGATCGATACTGCGACTCCGTTCGATGTACAAAGATAATATGCTTCCAGAAGGATTTTATAAGTATATAGGCAATAAACTTAAATGTGATATAATATAGGTACATTGGTATCCGTCATAACCACGAATCCATAAAAACGAATGTCAAAATAGCTAAAAGCCATAATAGCCAATGTTCAAAACAGCTAAAGTATACTATTTTAAAATTATTACTGATTATTTATCTGTAGTAATAGTATTAAGTTTTAAGGATACAGATAATGACAATCAGTTTTATAGCTGGGTTATCTATTTATCTAATATTATTGTCTGGTCGGACCAGGTATAATAATAAAATAGGTGGATTAGATATGAGCACAATACTCGACAGCGACAGTGTATGTTTAACCGCACAGTATTGCAGTTGCATACTTCATATATTATATAGTTTCACAGTTAAGTCGTTTAAAAATATCGAATATTTAATTTCAAAAAAAAATAAACCACTCGTAAAATACGATGGGTTTTTGTATCGGAAGGATTGTGAAAACGGCAAAGTTTCATACTGGAGATTTTAAGATGGAAGTTGAAAAATATCGTGGTAGAATTAACATTAAAAATGATTTGGTTATTAAAGATTCTTCATTCAAACATAATATGTACTGCATGTCCCCAATCCAATTTTTTTTTTTAATTCTTTTATATTTAATTTGATGTATGACTTTTTTTGACGTATTATATTAATAATTTTAAAATAATATACACGACGTATTCCGCTACGTTTCAAATACCGCGTATTCCGCAGGGTTTTCCGTCGAATTGAAAACGTATTGGTTTATATCGGAGCAGCTATACACGACGGGCGTATTACGACGTGGAATACGTGGCGTTTGAAACGCTGCGGAATACGCCGTGTATAGCCTCGGCCTCACTCGTGGCTCGTCGGCTCAATCTGCTTCAACTCGGCGATCTCCTCTCTCCGAGCCCATACGCTCACCACTATACTTGCTCTGCGCCCCTCCACTTTTGTCTTTGTACCTACCTAAGCCACGCGTGGCATGTGCTACTTTAATACTTGTGTATAACATAGACCTTTAGGTCTACGTCTATGGTGTATTGTATATAAGTATCGGCGTACCCACGCGCTGCCTTATATGCGTACTAGCTCAAAGTGTAACTCGGGGCCAGTTGGACTCGCTGAGAGTGGGTACCGATTTTGGAGACAATGTCGTTGGAATTATAAAAGTGGCGTCAGTAAAGTTGTAAGATGAAAGTTTAGGATTTGTGATAAGGATTAGTGATATGGATTGGAAATAAGGCTTGACATTTTGGCGGGAATGTTTAAAAGTTAGAGCGTCTAGCAATCCGTCACAAACGTTGTAAATGGATAGGCTGGATACTATCCCCTGTTGTTAAAAAGTGTAGAGTCGATAGGACGTGTACTCGATTGTCTAGCTATCAGTCATCAAATCATATAAGTCGGCAATCCGACTGAGTCGAATCGCGGACATAATGAGAAACGTATATAACCTGCTGCCACGGGTTAATTAATAAAAAGAAAATTAAAAATAAATTAAAATAATTATATCCAAACGTAACTACAATAATAGACAACATTATATGGCGTGTTATTGTTATCGACGTTCGAAGACATTGTCATTTCGGGGAAAAAGTAAATACATACACAAAATATAAACAAATAATAAAAACCAATTATATCATTAGATTCTTGAGACAGTACCTGGTCGCCTATAACATATTATAAAACATTATCTCATCGCAAATTAAAATTATGAAACGTCAAAGTGAACACTATGTGGACGAGTAGTTGACACCGGCATGGTTTAAATATACAGGTTATTGCATAATGACTCGGATTGTTATCAAAAACATCCTGAAAAAAGCTAACGATTTCAAAATTCCCATGAATGTATACTTGATTATTATTGGCACCATTTACGCTTCTATTTTTGTTTTTATCATAAAATATTTTATCTAGAAGGGTTATAAATGCAATAACTTTGTATATTTTAACCATGGACCAGGGCAATGTTATAGATGTCGGCCATGGCGTTTCAATTTTCAACATTATTACTATAAGAAAATTTTTGATGTTTCACATCTGCAAGGTGTTCCGCGAAGGCTTATTTTCTTTTTTTATATAAAATTATTTAAAAATAATATACTTTAGCTGTTTTGAACATTCGCTATTGTGGCTTTTAGCTATTTTATACTTGGCTATTTTGGCGTCGCTATTTTGACATGCTCTTTTTTGGATATATAGTATACATATTATACCTACCCTTTACCAGTTATCACGATTTTAATCGATATGTAGGTATTATCATATTTTATTCTTTTGTAGTATATTATATACCAACTATTACGTATCTACCCTATACCTATTTTATCGTTGTTACCGATTGCGCTTGATACTATGTCATTATAAGATTTATTCTTACTCGCACTGCAGCTCTGGTTCAAGTACATCATTGTCAGTGTTAGGGCGAAGAACAAGGATACCATTCTACCGGCGACGATGGACAGACTCCGTTCCAAGTTTATCGGGATTCTGAAATGAAGCAAACACTAATATTGTTATTCTGAGGTAATAAAATATTAAAACGTATTCGGGTTTGACTGTGTGTGTGAAGTTCATGACAATTATGTAAACAACAGTGTACTGTAACCATAGGCACAATTAGGGGGGGCTTTAGTGGCTAAGCCCTCCCAAAAATGTCCATAGCCCCCAAACATTTCCTACATTTTGTTTTAAGCTTATTCAATATTATCAAAGTAAAGCTTTAGCCCCTCTAAATCCCAAACTCTATTTGTGCCTATAACTGTAACGATATTATGTAACGCTGGCTAAATATATAGGCTAGAGATGTCCAAATTGTTGCCAATATTTCATAAAAATATACCATAATATGTATACTAAATATATTCGGTAGCTCGCTAATCACTAATAAAAATCATTGCCAATTAATAATAATATGTTTTAATTTTAAAATCTAAATTCTGTCAGCGACGATTGAAAAAAAATGTTATCTATAATAATATTATATGCAGTGAAACCTGTATAGGTACAACGAACAGTCGAAGGACCTTTAAAAATGTCCGTTATATACAGGTGTACAATGTAGACTGGCTTTAGTATAATTTTAATCAAACTCACATACGTAACTAATATCTGTTTAAGGGGGCTGTAGTATATAAAAAAAAGTGGCTTTTAGACTAGAAAGCCAGACAAAACTGAAAGAATTTGGTTATACAGATTTTAATTTAAAAAATGGATTAAGATTAAGTAACAAATTTACTAGGTTTGAATAAAGCTGATTTTTTATGTCCAGTGCCAAGATGTTGGCCGTGCGTATCACTGCCGGTTGTACTCGTACAGTTGTACGACCATTCACTAATCACTCACTATTTTAACGCGGAGGAAGCAAAAACCATAGACATATAAATTATATTTAAACACAAAATATAATAAAATATTAGGTCTATATTATTATATTAAATTACATATATAATTAACCCTTTCGCTGCAGCTGACCACTAAAATCTAAAGTACCTGCTATGTGCTGACTATATTCGTGATAAGAAATATTACCATTTTGGGAATCATTGCCAAACACCTAAATGTTCATAACAAATGAAGTTTTTTTGTGATAGGCTTTTGATTTTTCTTCCATTGGATAGACATTTCAAAAATCAATAGTCCCGAGTCCGTTATAACATTTATTCTTCTATGACTCGTCAAATAATTTAAATTGATAAAAACGTGTATACACGTCCAATGTTCATAGCACACAGGAGGTGCTCTGCTCCGACGTGTATACATGTCCACAGCAGTCAAAGGGTTTATATGCCTATGGCAAAACCGAAACGATATCGCCGTCGTCGATAGATACGAATCGACTGTCAAACAAAATAATAGGTACATAATATTATTCATATTTCTCAAAAATTATCGTTACACACATTTTACATTACCTTAATTAAACCTGTCGGTTGTAAGTGCAGAGCGAGTTGTCAAAATTCCTCATCTTCGTTTTTCGTTCAGTCATTGTAAATTAAACAGGAAAAAAACCAGTGAATAAAAAAAAAAATTTTAAAAAAACATCGCATATAATATAATACAATTCAAGTTGTAACGAGATAGTCTCGACGGTGTTGGAGCGTAACTGAGTGTCATTAGGAGACAAAACAAAAAATAATTTTAAAAGATCGTTGTTGACGTGAAAACGGCTGTTCATCTGTCGAAAATATAACACGAACGGTTAAATTAAGAAGATGCATCGACGATGTGTGTCGCTTCACCGACGGTTCGGTACGACGGCACGCTCCGAGATTGCACGTAAATACTAAATCGGAGGGAAGCCGATCACAACTGCAGGACATGGGGTGGTGATCTGAAGGAATGTCGTCCTGGCGGAAACCGCAGTCCATCGCCACCGTTTCCCCACCCAAACCTACACACGCGCAACCTAACCTACACGGGCGCTATCTCTCGCACCACTACGAATGACGCAGTACATATCAGTATTCTCGGGTGTTGACCAGTTGCCCTCCATGGTTGTTATCGGGATTTTAAAAATATACCAGTTGCCCTCAACCAAATGTACCAGTTGCCCCAACCGATTGTACCAGTTGTCCTTACATGTTAATATATACTATATACACGATTACAACATATAGCCCGTAAAATATAGGAGAGGTAAATATACAAATAATAAATAAAATTATTTAAAATAGTATAAAATGATAGAAAAAATTCTTAATAAATAATATACCTAATTATAATGAAAAGCGGCATATTCGATGTGATCATTTACCAGAAAAAAAAAAAAAAATAGTAAAACAATTATATATAGGTAATATTATACTGTGCTATGTTTTGTTATAATAAATAATAATTACTATTTATAATTAATTTTGTTGACAGCGTAAGGATTATCCTTAAATCTGTCCAAATGTAAAATCTTTACATTCACTAGAAGTCAATCTCCAATAATAACCTTCTACTATCACCCTGGTGTTGACACCATCCGCGTATTTATAACTGTGTTACCGACCTTGGCTTCAAATTTAGTGCTGATATTGACCCTAAACTTCATATCGAATATGTTTGCTGTAAGACCTAAAAACGCTAGGGTTCACTTAACAATACAAACTTAGCATGTCCGCAAAAACCTTATATTTTGCTTTAGTCCATCCTATTCTATAGTATGGCTGTGTTGTGTGGTATCCCCACACAACCCGTGATTCTAGGCAGCTAGAAAGAGTTCAGAATACATTTTTACGTTTCGCCAGCTTCCTATTCAAAATACCATTTCCACCTCATGATTATAGCATTATGACAAGTAAATTAAATCTTTATTCCTTCGCTGAGCGTAGACACTCTACAGGCATAAGGTTTACAAAAGGGATCATTGATGGCACTATTGAGTGCTCTGAACTCTTGTCGTTATTTTCTTTCAAGGTACCTCAACGTTTCACTAGATCCATTGGACCATTCTATGTCCCACATGACTCCACCAATTATTTCGAAAATGAACCTTTACGCCGTTTAATGAGGAACGCCAATATGCTGATCCCTCTTTTTTATTTTAAGTTTTCACATGTATTTCATTTAATTTAATTGTTCTTAGTTTTAAATGTATGTAATTATCAACTATATTAATGTTAATTGTTCATTGTTATCTGTACACGTGTTTGTAAAAATGGGCCCATTCCGTATAATATAATATAATAATAAATAAATAAATAAATAATTATTATTTGTAGATTTACCTATTCTTTTTTACGGGCTATATGTATATTTTAATCATATATATATTTACATTTTGCTCTAGATAGTTAGGGGGGAATTGGTATAAAAAAAAGTACTTTTAGGGGCAACTGATACATGCCCATATTCTTGTATCTGGTAAGCACAAGTTGCCGCCGATACGGCAGCTGCTGGTTGAGATGAATAATAATAATAACTGAGAATCTAGTATCGAGAAATACCTACAGTATAAATTGTTCAGCTGTACCTACCTATAAATTATAATTGTATAATATGTATTATTGACTGTTGTTATCGTCGTTTCACATTTTTCTCGGTCACAATCACAGATATAAAATACTAGATAGCTAACTTGTCTACATTAGGATAATCGATGTTGAAGTCAGCCACCATATGCGTGTGGGTCAATGTTTACATAATTATCATATCAATACTGTATGATAACATGATATTATTCGCACAGAATAAAATTTTTTTATAAAATATTAAAAAAATATAAAAAATATATATTTCTATTGCAATGATTTTTAATGACAACACATAATATTATCCTTATTCAATATTCCATCGTCAGATATAAAAGTATTTTGACCATCAGATTGTTATCATGTCTTATTGATAAGATAATTATGTAAACATTGACCTACACGCATATGGCGGATAACTTCAATGTTCGATGTCTTGTTAGCTATCTAGTATTTTATATCTGTGGTCACAATCGAATATTGATCTGTTTGACCGACGCGGCCCATAATCGCGCTCGATAGTTTCCACTTTCTTTACACGTGGTAACCACGCGTTCACATAGCGTATAACCATTAACATAGTAATTCGTAAACCTTAGGGGGTAAGTCATCACTATCGATATTTTCTGTGAGTAGTCAAAAATCATTGCTAATAATATATTCAAACTGAATATAGGTTTAAATGAATAAGAACAGCTAAGTGGATAACGTTCTGCTGTACAGAAGGTTACAAGTGGGTCACTGTAATGGATGGTGCTTAATTTTAATTCAATGACATAATATGTATCATTGTATACGAAATCGATCCCGAGCGGAGACGGTTTGCCAGTTGGTTTATATTGTTATTATTAATATGGTAGTCGGTAAGTTGAATTAACATTATTTGCATAATATGCATTATATTATAATCATATTTTATATAATAATACACTTTAATATTTAACATCTACTACTTCATTATTACATTTTAATAATATGATCAAGCTTAATTTATCATTCCTTTATTTTACTTAAATTAAAATTTCACGGAGCCACAGTTGTAAAATTAATTTTATCACACCGATTGGGATGGTGGTGGTGTATATATCGTTTAGAACCGCGATGAATCCACATCTTGCATATATTCTGGTAGTTTAAGAACTGCATGACACCTATAATAGCCTACCTATGTGTTTTAGTGTTTAAGAAGTGTTTAGGCAAGAAAAAGCGGATGTTCTAAATAATACGATAAACGTACAATAACGTATGTTGGAAATATAGTATACATATTTGGGTGAGCCACAATTAATGGTGATAAGGAAAATATATTTCAATAATTATTTACCTTATCACCATGTTTTACATTTTAACATTTTAATATTTTAATTTTCATAAATAAATCCCTTTGGTCTTTATTATTTAAACGACCTAAAATAATTGTATATATATTTTTACGTAAGAACAAACTATATTTTAATAATATAAGTATTATTATAGTAGGTATAATAATATAATAATATACCTAATATTAGTGTTATTAAACGCTTATTTATATTATTAAACGTTTCCCATCGGTTAAGATCGGGTACAAATGGGAGGGGGTTCGGAATAAATCCCCCCCCCCAAGGACAAAAAAATTCAATTTTGAAATAGTAAGAATGGAAAATATACCTTTATACCCATAGTATAATAATATCCAATATGTCTATTTTAGATTCTGAGCGGAGCGATGAATATATTGATTTTACAATGATGTATGTTTTATATGATGTATGACAATTACTATTGGCTATTATTGAATATTTTGAAATAAAATAAAACAATCATTTAGCATCAAGGTCTTTTTTAAATATTTAATTAATTATTTTGTAGGTTACAAAAAAAAATTGAGTTATCCGTTACACACTCACACTATCTTCTTATCTTCTTAGTCGCGTTAGTTGAAAAAAATACGTACAAATTGATATGCCACATAATTTTCAACAATTCGTGTTTCCGGTAAACCCGAATGGAAATTCGGATTTCGAGTTATTTCGGGTGTTTTTTGGTTGGTAATTTTTTTCAATCGGTTTTGTATATACGGGTTTTGGGTTATGATATTTATTTGGGTTAAGTCGGGTTTCGGGTTACGTTCGGGTGCAAAGCCCTGCCATAAAATCGACTTTGGTTTTTGGTGTATAATAAATAATAAATGACTGTAGATACATGAAATTTTCACTGGTTGTTTATATTTGCATTTTCTATACATGATAAAATTATCAAGCTATTTTTATTTGTTTTGAACTGTTTAGGGACATTTTTAGTTTCCAATTGTATTAGTTTTTTTTTCAACGAATGTCAATAAAACTTTATTTGTTAAGTAAAAATACTTGAAAATTTAATACAAGGCTCCTACTATATTGTTACAATGACATTTAAAAAATATTAAAAATCCTTAGTCGCAGTTTTTTTTTTATAAGCATTTAAAATTCAAAAATTGACAAAATATGGAAAAATCACGAAAATTAGCAAATTATTTTGGGTTAAGAATTCGTAAAAAATTTTTTTTTTAAATCTAAGATTTTAAAATGCAATACAAGATTCCTTATAAGATTATCTACCTTAATCAAAAAAAAAATGTCTATAAGAAAGTCAAATTAAATGTTTATGAGCGTTTGAAATTCAATTTTTTACAAGTGCAGGTAATCGACATTTCAAAAAGACTCATAAATTGTATATTGTTTTGTAAACAGTTTGATGAAGTAATCACAAGTTTTATAATATATATTTTATTGGGCCAGGGGGGAAGTAATGCTAACGCGGTCCCCCCTCTGGTTCTCGATACCACGGAAAAAAAAAAAAAAAAAATATATATTTTATATACCCAGCCTGTACCTATTGTATACCAAGAGTACGGGTGCAATTTAAAGTAAAACAATGGCCAGTAGTGGAAGGAGTACTTAAGTAGGTAATATTTTAACACGCAGTAATTACATCACTTCTATACCTCTTGGCGAAGCCCCATACAGTGAATATGTTAAATTAATTGTTTCTTCCATTTTATGTTTCTTTCAGATTAAGTAAATTTAAATTTTAAAATAAAAATCGTTTCACTTATTTATCGTTTAAAATATCTATTAATACACATTAATTCTACTATATATTATTTTATACACAAACAAATATTTATTTTTTGGCTATTAGTCAATTATTGGTTTTACATTAATTTATATATTGAGTCAAACAAATTAAACAACAACATGTTGTATTTGTATTATAAACACGCCTGTGTTTGGCTGCATACCATTGGTATGGTGGCGCCGAACACGTACTTCGGGTAGTTCAATTGAACTACCTTGAAATTAGGGTTGATGGGTAAGTAGATGTGTGGGTGGGTAAAATAATAGAGTACAACTGAGCCTTTCTGCTTTAATTTTATTAGACACAAGTTGCATAGTAACAAAACATAGTCAATTATTTATATATAATTAGTTAAGCCCGTTTCACAGTTGAATACGGACATAGAGTAGGTACAGTGCCGCATTTAGACATTTTGCGCCCCGGTTTAAAAAAAAATTGGCGCCCCCTAAGCTCCGGTGAAAAAAATTGCTTCCCCCTAAGGGGCCTACCCACGGAAAATATGGAAGATAGATCCTCATTAACCTTTTAGATTTTGAGCACAGAAAAGAATATTTGTTTTACAATGTGTGCTTTTTTTTAAATATTTAGGTAGGTTGTAGGTATTTCATGAATAAATAAAATAAAACTATATAAAACTATGCAAATTAATATTAATTAAAAAAAGGTGGGTAAGTGGATTTCGCTCTGCTGTACAGTAGGTTACAAGTGGGTCACTGTATAATGGATGGTATTAAATTTGAATTCAATGATATAATATCATTGTATAAGAAAAACGATTCTGAGCGGAGACGGTATGTTAGTCTAGGTATAAGACATAATATTATATTAGGTACCTATAATAAATTCCAAATTAATCATATCATAATATTTATTAGGTACTTATAACGCGTTATACATCAACAAAAAACCGTGGTAGGTACTATCATAGATATATAATAGTATACTTTAGAAGTTTCAAGTACCCACGAATAATATTATACAATCACAACAAAATAACTAAAATAGTTATCCTAGGTTTTTAATATTGTAGGCGTTAAAAATAATGTGATGGCCAAAAGAATAATTTATACAAAATTATATTAATTTTATTAAGGCAGTGTATATTAGAATTCAACATTACATAGTAGTACAATACATACGAGTTATCCGAAACGCGGACGGGTGACAACTGTAGGCCTCGTCGATAACGATTAACCGTCGTCGGCCGTCGTTATATAATTAACAAGATAAGATATAAAATAGTG
>NW_021758360.1:0-2309 GCF_005508785.2 Acyrthosiphon pisum
CCCAAAACTGTATCTACTCCTCCAAAGTTACGGAGACGTTATGTATTAACTCTGAGTTATGGTCTATTAGTACGCCAGTTCTGATGAAGATGTTATCAGTACTAATATTCCCAATAGAACGTTCGGATTTCGGATTTTCTGGATTTGAGAATCGTACTGGTAAACTTACACGAGGGGTAGGACTTGGCGGTGTTATTGGGTCACCTGATTCGTTATCTGAATTTGGGGATGACCTATCTGACCTGTTTTCCCCTTTTCCGCTCATTAACTATTTAGCTACTTGGCTGATACTTAACGAATTACTAATTTTATGTATATATAAGTGTGTATGTTTACATGCAATTAGATATACATCAATGCTAATGTTAACTACGATATGAATATTATATTAATACAATACTACAGATTTACGATTCTGAATTATACAGAAAGAAATAATAATGATAAAAAAATAGATAAGAAAGAAATACGTACTTATTAATTAGTACGGAGTGTAGTCGAGATATGATTTCAACTTTTTTTTGTTATTATTATTATTTCTAATTTTTTTTTTACTCGCAGTATCGCAGTTAAAATGATCCTTGCCATGGTTTTTTTTTTTTTATATTTACTGATTTTTAAGCACTTCTACGGGATGCTCAGAATGGTCTGTACTGATGTTCGGCTTGGCATGGCTTGAATTCCTTGGCTGTTAACGACGACTTTCCTCTTCGACTGCGCTTGTGGAATCGACGTTCGCTAGCCCCAAAACTGATGGCGCGGAGACCACTACACCTGTAGTGGATTTCACTGCTTTCTCACGACTCGTCGTTAATAAACAACGGTCGCGTATTTATTTTGATAACAACGATCGCGTATTTACACTGATTACAACGATCGCGTATTTTTAAACTTAACGTTTATCACGTATTCGAACCGCTAACGCGAGTCGTGTTGTTTATTTACACTTCACGGCGGCGCTGATTACGAGCGTCGTGTACTGGCGCTCGTGGATAATTCAGTGTTGCTGCGGCTATCAGCTGCCAGCACTATAATATAGTATATTTATATGCGGCGGCGGCACAGACGTTCGGTTTCATAATTATTATCACACACAACAAAATGCGTGCGTGCGTTAGTGAGTGCGGTGTTCGGTTTGGGCGGCACTATCGACACGGAGGCGGCGGCGCGTGTGTTTGTGCGCGCTAATAAATTTCAGCGGTACCACGTACAACGGACGCGGCAGCTATGTTGCTCGTATTTCAGATTCGCGTTCGTGTGCGTGCGTGCGCTACTAACCATTCGTTCGGGCGGCGCTACGAGTACGGCGGTACTGCGTGCTCCCTTCCTTGTCGTCTTGTACACTGGAGTTTCTGTATACCTCGATGTTTTGGACTTTTTGGACACTTCAGATTTTCTTCTTTGGATTTTCTTCTTCAGATTTTCTTCTTGTATTTAATTATATTATAAGCATAGATTTACTTTAACTCGAAATTACACGGCATTAACTAACTTATTGTTTAATGAACTTGAATCTACGGTTCCCACCGCTGCCACCAAAATGTTATGGACGTCTCCACAACCGAGTTTGTTCGTTAGTAAATAAATACGAGGTGTTTGAGTTATCACTAATACTTTATTAATATAATCAATTTTAAAAGAAATTTAGTTGCACAGAATAATTATTAGACTTAAGAAAACAACAGAGGCTCTGCTCGATGGTCTGCCAGGACTACACTGAATATTACACAGACAGCGAGACACGGTAGGGGCTCGCTCGGGCTCAAAACTGTCCACACAGCGAATTCCTTAAGACCGTGTGACTCTGTAGTAGTTTCGCCAAAAATTTTTAGAAAGCAGCCCTTGCAAACCTGAACTAAGAGTTTATTATTATTAGGAATAAAATAATTCATAGTTATATTCCTGTTTTTTTGTTTTTCCGGTGTCAATCTACGTTTCCGGTTTACTTTTGTGTCGTGAAAAGTTACTAATCCAGAAATATTTCAGTTCTTCTATTGTGGTTTTTCATTGACCAATATGCAGCAAATAATTTCTCACGTAATTCATCGTCAATTTTTGAATTACATTTTGCTCTACAGTTTGGTAGTTCTTTTGAACATCTACTTTCAACAGTTTTACCTTTATTAGTGCAATATTTGTTACCAGAATTCCTGTTTGTCTTTATGTAATTTCGATACTGAACAGTCTCACCTTTTTATGCTAACTCTGGTTTTTCCTGCCAATAATCGGATTATCCTCTTGTTCATTGTTAGTCAACAATAAAGTGTCTTCTGGGGTGCTAGGAATTTCATTGTTAATGCACAATAATG
>NW_021758360.1:2850-6649 GCF_005508785.2 Acyrthosiphon pisum
CCTTCAATTGGGTGCTGGCGGACTTACGCAGCAGCAGGGCAGCAAGTTGGCGGACCAGGGCGGCCTCATACACACCACGCCGGATGCTGGCGGACTTATGCGGACTGGGTGAACCAAATACGTGAAGACCGCGTACGCGGCTCGCAACGACTATCAGCAATCGACAAAGAGTCGACGGTCTCGCAGGAATGACGGGGTGATGGCACACGTAAATATAGTTTGTCTCGCACACACGTTGGTGAGGAGCAGATAATAATAAGAAACAAAAAAGAACTCACGTACTGTTGGTGGATTGTATATTTATTTTGAACAGCAATATGAGTGGCTGTATTAGCCCACGACGATACAGTGTTTTAGTTACTCGATAATCGTGCCGCAATGGCGACGACAACGAAAAAAAGAAAAGGGTGCCGAAAAGGCAAAGAACAAAAATGTACGAACGAACAGAACAGAACGAACGAACATTTAAGAGCGAAGACAAAATATGATACAGAAAAGATTATAAACAAAAAACTGATAATATGAACAATCTACAAAGACATTTGACATATAGGCAAATGACACAACAGAAACAAAGACAATAAATATAGTCATTAATATTTATAATAATGTGTAATTAGACAGAATGTATGAGGTATGGATGCACGGGAGATAATGTGGACAACGGTCACCGGCGCACAGATAAGCGATATGCACAACGGCTCGGCGCGTACACTTGTAATTCATATAATAATACAATATAATATAAATAATTCAGTTATCTATATCTACAATGACAAGTGTTTTTACTTGTATTACATAAATATTTATTAACATAATATAGTATTTTTCTATATATTTTATAAAGAGCCAATTTAATATTTTTAATTTTAATTATAATATAATAATTCTAGGATTTAGATCAGTGGTTCCCAACTCAACAATAGGCACGGACCACTTTTATAAATTTTTCACCGTCACGGACCACTTCCTGATTTCAACCCCCCCCCCCCCCTCTTTATATCACTTATTTTTTTTATAGATTTATATATAGTTTATAATTTCTAGGTATAAAATAAAATCAGAAATACAGTTTATGTCGTGGAAAAATATTTTAACTTATTTATTTAAAAATTTAATTTAATGAAAAAAAGCTGATACAAATTTAAATTTTACATTTTACGAACTTATATTAATTAACTGATTCAATGAGAAAAAAATATAACAAATGTATATTATTGAGTATTAATTTGACTTATTAGGGCGCGCTTCTTTTACCAGTTGTGAAATTCTTGGAACGATGCTGTTGCATCTAATTTTGCAGGTTTTAGTGCATCATTACTGAGAACTGTTGTACAAATCACGCACTGTGGTCTTACTTCCTTATTCACTGTAATATCGGTAAAACCAAATTTAATGTATTCATCATTGTATTTTCTTTTCGGTGGCATGTTTAATAGTAATATTATACTATAATATATAATTATACAAACAAATAAATGTTAATTAATCAAACAACGCACAAGAAAATATGTACTTTCTTTACGAAGTCACGTAATGTACTAACTTACGATATGACAAATAAATATAATACGAGTAAAATAATAATAGATAAAATATTAATGAAGATAAAATACGAAACGAGTAGGTAATACCTACGTGATAAAATTATCGACAGATTATGAGACATAACTAGCATAGATAATAAAGAATGGATAGGCCATTCCTATACTTTTAACGTAAAGTGCCGCGGTCCTAGAGAGCAGATATATCTCTGTCTCATAAAAGTGCTTTATACCCAAATGGTTGTTGTGGTTACTTATGTGGTTAATAAGAGTTTTTATCGTCAATGTGATAATATCTTTAATATCTATGATAACAATTCAAAAGTCACAACGACCAATTCGAATATTCCAAAAAGGTACACTGTCTATTTCATTTTCAAAATTTAAAATATCTGTAATTACTATTTACTAATTACTAAATACTAATTAGTTATTTAGTTTTGGTTGTATTTGATTGAAACATAATTATGGTTCACCGTTGTGTTGTGTGTAAAGCACATGATAATCCAAAAACTGGTGACATGACTCTGTCATTCCATTTGTAAGTATCATAAATCATAATATCATCCATCATGGGCTTTAATATAATTACCTATTATTTATTTAAGATAATATATATTATTATAGGTTTCCAAGAGATGTTACATTACGGCAAAAATGGATGGACAGTCTAGGACTCACCTCCGTGTCTAATTGGCACCAGTTATGTTCGAAACATTTTGATATAAATTGTTTCAAAAAACATAAATGGTTACAAACGTAAACTATGGCCTACTGCTGTACCAAGTTCATGTACCACTCAATTTGAAGTAGTACATCAGATTGGTTCACCTGGTACCATAAATGTAGCAGATAGCATTGAAAATCCAGAAGCAAATATAAGTTCATGCACTACTCAATTCGAAGTAGTACATCAGATTTCACCTGGTGCCAAAAATGTAGAAAAACTAATTGAAAATAATGAAAATCCAGAAGAACATAACATAACTATTTTGGACACTTCTTTCAACAAAAGGTAAACAATATGTATTATTTATTATTTAAAATTTGAGTTCTTGTCATATTATTTTATATTTTTCCAGTTTTTCTGATTGCTCTGTGATTGCAACACCAACCAAAAAAAGAAAAATTTTGAATAGCACACGGGTTGGTGACTTGTCTATTGAGAATTTTTCAACACCAAAAAGGGCGAAGAAACATTTAAATGTTATAAAATCTACAATATCAAATTTACGATGCAAAAATAAATTGTTAAATCAAAAAAACAGAAGGCTCCAACAAAAAGTACATTCATTTAATGGATTACTTAATGTGTTAAAAAAAAGTCTAATTTCCGAAATTGATGCTGATAATTTAAAGGTACCTTAAATTCAGTTACACTTAAGACGATGCTACCCACGCATTTGTGGCCTCCGTCTTACACACGTACGACATAACAAATTTTCGTTCAATAGTTTCAATAGTGTACAGTTAGTTTTGATATTAGAGTGATTGGACCTATTATCAATATTTTAGATAATAACATATCTGTTCTTACATAAAAGTTTTATAATAGGTCAATTCACTTTAGTATTAAAACTAGCAGCACACTATTGAAACTAGTGAAGGACTAATTGCTATGTTGTGGGTGTGTAAGACGGAGACAACAAATGTATGGGTAGCGTCCTTTTAAGATGTCCGGTGCCAATTTTCAAAATTTCACTGGGCATCCTAATGTGATCATTAATCAAAGCTGGGCAAGTTATTCATTTTTTTCAACTAGTTAAAGTTAAGTTACTTTGACATTACAACTAATTATGAAAAATATAACAAATCTTAAGTTTAAACACCTAAATAGTTATTTAATATTTGTATATAATATATACTATTTTTTTTGTTTTATTATCGATCAGGAAATGTCTACTTTAGTTTGTTATAAGTTAGAAATTTATTTTGAATTAAAATCAACTACTTAAGATCCTAACTAGTTAGTGCCCTGCTCTGTAATTAAATAGTTAAATAATACAATTAACAGTTGATTGGAATCAAAAAAACAAAAATCGAAACCAAATATTGTGTTTGTAATTGTAGTCCAAGTTTTGACCTTAAAATTATATTTTATTGATTCCTACTAATTAAAATATTTGTTAATATTATATTTATTATTATCATTGTTATTTATTACCATGTAATTAATGGTAATTATTATTAGAATAGTAATTTTGTGAATAAAAAAATAATAATTATTATATTCAAACACGAGTATTTAATTGGCA
>NW_021758361.1:0-4548 GCF_005508785.2 Acyrthosiphon pisum
GTGTCCGGCCGTATGAACAGATCGTATTCATATTCACACACCAAATCGATCCTCCCCAAATTTCCTGCAACGTATATAAGGCAATATTACATCCAAATGCAATATTACGACTGATGAGTTGACTGCTATAAGTAGGCCGGATTGGACCAGTGAGCTAACGAGAAATTTTCCGTGGGCTTCTTAAAATATGTGCAGGTTAACAAGACAATGATAGTCCAACCTCGCAGTATTTGGGAATTAGTGCATAACTTAAACTACAATAGTTACTGTGACAAAATTATTTTCCCTGAGGATGGGACCCGTTTCACCCAAAATCAACCTTTCCTGTTTAGACCAAAGCCATTTTAGTTGTTTTAAAATTAAGTTGACAATGGATTTTAAATAATATAATATATCATTATATTTTGCTAACATGTTTATGATTTGTATTCATTGCGAAAGTTTTCTAAAAAATGCGTACTTATTCAATTACACATTATTACAGTTATAACAGAAATTACAAATTTTTATTGTCTACTGCAAAATATTTAAAAAAAATTATTATACAATATAATAAATCATCTAATGTATATAAAATAATATTTAAAATATTGTGTAATTATTTTTTTTTTTAATAGTTTTTAGTAGACAATAATAATGTATAATTTGTTATATAACTATTTTAATGTTTAATTTAATATGCATTTTTTAAAAACTTTTGTGAAGACAACAACAATTTTAGTAAAAAATAATAGTACCTATATTATATTATTTAAAAACCATAGCCAAATTAAATTTAAAATGACTAAAATGGCTTTAGTCTAAACGGATGAAACGAGAAAGATTGATTTTGGGCGAAACGTGCCGCGCCCTTTCATGTAACTATTGTAACTTGTAATATAGTAGCTAAGTTATTTGTAACTTTGTAGCAAGATTTCTTTTTTGAACTCAAGCTTTATGGTAATGCTTTATATATTTATTTTTCATAGGTACACATTTTGTATTGTGTCTTATATTTTCTTAGACTCGTAAGTCTTTAGTTAATGTGATTATTAATAATTGTAAGTGGCTTGTAATAAATATAAATGAACATAACTAATCAACAAATTGAAATATTATTTTAACACCTGACTTACGTTTTCTGTCTTTAAATTATATTATATTTCAAGTATATTGTCATACTGCATTGACAACGCCTATTTTCAATATTTAAAATAACAAAATTTGAGTGGAGTTTCAGCATACTTATCCAATATTTTTTCTCATCGTAGAAAACATTTTTCCTGACTTATTTCCAATATATATTTGGGGGACTATGAAAAATGTTTAGGTAAGATTAGCTTCTCAAATACTCCACTCTATCGCACCTATGTGTATACTTGTATTAAAACAATTAGTTGTCCCTTGTCGTCCGTTAATGACGAGAGAATCACGATTATTAGGTACCTAGTACCTGCAAGCGAACACATTTATATAACATATTTCGTATTCACATATATATCTGATTAAAGATAAGTTGGTGAGACGTGGTAAAAAAAATACTTGTATAAGTTATTAGTAATAACTAACAATTTTCACTATCGATTAGATTAGGAGAAAATATGCATTAAATTGAAAACAATTTATTATTTTGCCGATCAAAGACTAAGGCAAAAATGTAGGCTGACTATAGGAATAGTTGGCATTGTTGTTATTGTGCGTATTTCATAATCTCTAAATTTATTTATTAACTTTGTGGCCTGCCAGCATAGGCGCAAATAGCGTTTGAGATTTGGGGGGGCTAATAGGGCTAATAGGGCCTTACTTTAATAATATTGAATAAGCTTAAAACAAAATGTAGGAAATGTTTGGGAGGGCTATGGACATTTTTTTGGGGGGCTTAGCCCCTTAACCCCCCCCCCCCCCATATTTGCGCATATACCTGCCAGTGACATGTAATTCAAAGAGAAGTAGGTATTCAACATTTCATCGCACCAAAATGTTATTGTACCCGAATACCTACAGTATTCCTCATACTTAATCATGAAACAATATTATACATAGGTATATCCGAAAAACTTTTTAAACTTTTTAGTAGGGATTTTGTCTGTGCAAAATGAATAAATTAATGTGTTTACCAGAATTCCCACACATTAACTAAAATAAGAAAACATACGAAATAAAACTATCGCTACTGTATAGTAACCATTTAATTTATATTATTCTAAAATGGTATATGCGTTATAGATTATTTTTATTGTTATAATAATAATTAACACTAATAGCTAATAGTAATAACTCGTTTACTTGTTCATAATACGTTTGCCAAGACAGTAAAGATAACAATGAGGTAACTTATATAAATACATATATTAAATGTATTATTGTATCAAGCATAACTTTATTTATGTAAAGAATAATATATACATAGACACATAGTACATTATATATTAATGTAAACACGAAGTCTGGGTACATATTATTATATATGTTTTTACCTGTTGCAGCACATAAACATTATTATAGAATCAAACTATTAACTAGGTTAAGCAAACATTGATGTAATACGTAACTGAATTTAGTATTAAGTCTTATAGTCAGTAAGTTTTACTAGACTAAAGACAAAATGTAGAAAAATAAAAACTAAGCAAAAGAAAGTAAACAATTTTATAGTATATCATAGGAATGCTACTATATTGTTTCAATTTTATTATCCTGCTTATTTGTTCACAAAACAAATATTAAAACGCGTAAGTATCTATAGGTACTTTTTGAAATTACGAGATGTGTTCGTTGTATTCACTCTATATGATGCACCTACCTGCCTACAATGTTTATAATAACTCGTTGTACATTTGGCAAGAATATAATTAGACTTCAGAACATTTTATCGATTGTGTATTCACAAGTATAATATTATTCATACTTCCCTTAACAGATATTTGACGGTTTTGTATAATATGCCGTTCGCTAAACTTCAAATAATTACGGTATTTCTAGTATTGTTATACAGTTATCTAACCTAACCTATATTACACACGATACCGTATAATTTATTAATGTCGCGTTGTTTATTGGTTGAATATTTATATTTCTTATTTATGATTAGTTCACATTAAACGTACATGGTGCACAATATTATGGTGTACAGTAAAAAAAATTGTCTGCTCATTACGAACGGGGAACATATTTAACAACATCCGTTTCACTGATCTAGTACAATTATTAAACTTGGTTGTTTGGACGTTGGGACAATTGGACATAAAAAAAACATAATAATAATAAAAATATTAGAAGGTACCAATAGTAAAAATTAAAAAAATTAAAACACAATAAAAAAAAATATATTTATTATAATATATGTCAAAAAAAAATCGATATTAAAATCTTTAAAGAATAATCATTTAAAAAAAGGCGGGTAAGTCGTGGATGTCGCTCTGCTGTACAGTAGGTTACAAGTGGGTTACTGTAATGGATGGAATTAAATTTGAATCCAATGATATTATATCATTGTATACGAAAAACGATTCTGAACGGAGATGATTTGTCAGTCTAGGATATATTATTTTTAAAGAAAAACTTATGGAGAACCTTGTACCAAATTTTAAAAACTTAGTTATAAAAGAAAAAATTTTTACGATTTTTCAACCACTAAATTACTTGCAAATTTTCGCAATTTTGACATATTTCGTATAAATTTGAACTTTAAATGCTTATAAATAAAAATTGTGACAATGTATTCCTTTTATTTTGCAACTGCTATTGTAAAAATATGTTAGGAGCCTTGTATTAAATTTCCAAATCTTAGAATTAAAAAGAAAAACTTTTATGAATTTCTGTCTAAGATAATTTGAACATTGCCGTAATTTTTACGTATTTAGTCAAAATTTGAACTTTAAATGCTTATAAAAAAAAAATCGTGACTATATATTTCTTTTATTTTTCAATTGCTATTGTAAAAATATATTATGAGCCTTGTATTAAATTTTGAAATCTTAGATATAAAAGGAAAATTTTTTATGAATTTCTAGCATAAAATAATTTACGAATTTTCGTGATTTTTACATAATATGTTGTCAAAATTTGAACTTTAAATGCTTATAAATAAAAATTGTGACAATGTATTCCTTTTATTTTGCAACTCCTATTGTAAAAATATGTTAGGAGCCTTGTATTAAATTTCCAAATCTTAGAATTAAAAAGAAAAACTTTTATGAATTTCTGTTTAAGATTATTTGAACATTGCCGTAATTTTTACGTATTTAGTCAAAATTTGAACTTTAAATGCTTATAAAAAAAAATTGTGCCTATGTATTTTTATAATTTTTGAATGGGAGTTAGAACAACATATGTGGACCCTTCTATTAAATTTTCAAGTATTTTGTCCCAGCTAATTTTTTTTTATCAACATTTATAAAAAAAAAATCAAAAAAAATCGATTATTTCAATTGCCTATAAATAGATTAAAAATTAGTGAAATATTTTGAAAATAAAACTATATAAAGAAAATGTCAATTTAAACAACTGGTAAAATTTTCAAGTGTCTACGACTCATACTTTTTGAATAATAACAAATATCAAAAATCGTTT
>NW_021758362.1:0-944 GCF_005508785.2 Acyrthosiphon pisum
TCAAACTGTATTTTTTTTAAAGAAAATATTATGGGATAATATATGTTTATGATTTTTATAATTTGAATTTTGATTACCTATCCATTTATATTTTATGGTTTGACTTAATATATTCTAGTTGGTTAGTAGCTAATCAGTTTAAGTATACTTAAAATTACTTAAATTTCAAAATATTTTTATCATAAAGACACACATCAATAATTAGATTTTATAGTTTATGATAAAAAAAAAATAAATAAATAAAATAAACAATTTGTATAGATGAAGATGACCTATGAGCTATGGCATGGGCAAAATGGGTATAATAGTATTCACATTGTTCAATTTTGACAGAGGAGCTAAGGTCTTAAAATGTACTTTTTTAAATTTGTTTATTTGGTCACCATAGTCCATAACTATAAATTATAATTGTATAATGCAAATAATATGTAGTAGGGCACCAAGTAATTTTAGTAACTATAGGGCACCATTAGGTGTAGTTGCGCCACTGGTCGTAGGCCGTATGGAAAATTAGTCTTTTGCAATGGGGTAGCCCGTTTGCGAACTACTTCTTATTTTTCCAAACAGCCTGCTGTTTTTCAGGCTTATTGCATACGGACTAACAGTATTTAGGCCTTTTAAGAACTACAATCATTATAATATGATAACAACCATTTTACTTATTTTACATATTAAGTTTAGTTTATTTTCAAGTTGTATGTAACATGTAAAATATTAAATTAATTTGAATTATTAAAAAAATATTAGATTAAAATATTAAATGTGGTTTTTTCGTGACATCTTGAACTAAACAGTAAATTATTTTTCCGACAAGCGCATCTCTTTGTTTTGCAAAAACATTTTTGATAACCCTGCCTTCCAAATTGTGAATGTCTTTTCGCTGTTTTTATTAATTGTATAATACAATACTGGTACTTTTGTTAAGAAATTCTGCATCAGTTGCA
>NW_021758363.1:0-778 GCF_005508785.2 Acyrthosiphon pisum
ACTTATCTAGATATTACGTTTTATTTAAAGCTTAATTTCAGCAATGGCTACTATAAGGTGCGCTGCCTGAACATTCCAGACTGACGATGGCCTGGACTACACTTTAGTGTACACTGATATCACACCAGTACACCACACTGGTGTACCCACGGAATACTACAGTGTAGGTAGTTGTCTGTGGTGTACCTGACAACTACACTTCATTAGTGTACTATGTTAATGAAGTAAAACGTGCATAGAGTATACTTGCATCACGATAAGGATATCATATATAATTTGCACACCGCCAAAATTCACGGTGTCTTTTTTTTTGCATTCGTGTAGATAAAATGTACACTTCTGTTCTATAGCTTATACTTTGTAGTCGTTTGACGTTTCTTGTTCGGAATTTGGGATTCATATTGACATAAATGTTTAAATCTGAAAACAGCACATTTTTAGTACATTGCTCAGGAAACGGTGCTCAAGAATCACGATGATGACGTGAATTTCCTTGAGGCTATCGACTTATAATGGACTATGGACAACTAACTAAGTTAGCATCTAGCGTTATATCAAGTAACCTCTATAATACTTGGTTTGGAATATCTTCTGCTGTTCTACATGGAAACTTTTGAATCCGAACACACATGAGCACACAAGTGCTTGAATTGACCGTTTGAATAAAGTGTACTATGAACTACCTACTGGCTACTACTAATCCTTTACTCCAATGATTCCATAATATAGTTATTTAGTCATGTGTGATAATAGTGGCTTAATCAGACTGTTAAAGAGT
>NW_021758364.1:0-837 GCF_005508785.2 Acyrthosiphon pisum
CTGATGGATTTACCACGTTTAACAATAAGTAATTAAAGTAAAGTTTGTAGTTATAAATTGTTTCATAATCAGTACATGGGTAGCGGAGTTTAACGTTTGCGTTATGTTGGTAAACCAGGTAATGAAATTAGGAAGTAATTTACGCATCGTTTTTTAACAAAACTAATAACAGGCAGAGATGTATAGACACACGTTTTAGTTGAAGAAAATTGCACACGAGGCTGTGTGATCACACTTGTCCAGCACTATATTTACGCGTTAGAATATAACGATAACCATGAGCGGATTGAGACAACATTTCAGTGTCGAGTGATTTTTGAGGACTGTACTAGGGAGAATTAACTACAAAATTATTTTTGTATTGCCGGGTGCCTGCCCATGACATTGAGTATCAACCCAGGCCACCTGGAAATCTATCGTCGTACCGCCGATCTAGTCCACCCCCTGACGACAAATTACACTGTTAATATATTAAACTGGATGTTTATAAAATTTATTAATTTACGTTTTAAATGTCATTGGACGTAGTAAAAATAAACAATTTTATATATTTTATAAAAAAAAATCTGAACGGATAAGGTCGTCAGCCTGTACTCCTAAGGATATGTATACCTTTATATTCTTTTATATTGATTAATGTATTATTGTATTTAAGTTGTATAATAGATTGTACTCATTTTTGCTGAAAACAATGACATACCCCTAAGTCAGTTGCGAGCACTCATCTACTTTATAAGTTATAATGGTCATCATAGTGTAACTTTTAATTTGTTACGATTGATAGTGGAAATATAACATTAATAATTATTTTCTATTATTATTTAATAACTGCATTAA
>NW_021758365.1:0-1119 GCF_005508785.2 Acyrthosiphon pisum
AAAAACTAAAAAAATTGTATCCCTAGTTTTTAATCAGTTGAAAGCTAATATATTTATTATAATGTACCTATTATTAACCTGTTAAAAATATTATTCAAATGTATTGAGTCTATACTATAGGCGGTATAGACATATTATAGTATATTCAGAATTGTAAATTGTATATAAATGAACTTAACTATTTAATATAATATGTAATTCATAATATTATCGTTTTATAAATAAATAATTATTAATATCAAATCTTCAAAATATTACTTATTCTGTGATACTACTAAGTAAATAAAAAATAAATTGGTCCAACAAATATTTCATCTTTCAAGTTAATTAGGTATGTATACGTCATAGACATAAACGCACATAGACAAATTATTTTGAGGGGACTAAAGCCCCCCAAGTCCCCACCTATTTGCGCCAATGGTCATAGATATTACAGAATTAATTGGCCATTTTTAAAAATCTAGAATAACAATATAATATTGTTATTACTCTAAGCTTCTATACTACAGAATAAAAATATTTAAAAAATAATTTATATTTTATAGGTATTCATTTTTTTGTAATATTTTCTGTTCATGTTCATCCATTATGAAATTTCCTAGACACAGAATAAATTTAATTTAATCTATTTTGTGCCCCAAATATCCATTATGTAATCTGTAATACCTGTAATAGTATGAATATTGAATTCCTAGCTATATAAAAAAAGTTCCTATTTATTTTCAATAGTAGGTAGGTAAATTAGTACATATGTATAACCTATGACTATAAGGCCGTAGGGCAATAGGATAGACACATAGTCTATCTACAAATATACAAATTGTATTAAGAGGACGCTACTCATACATTTGTTGTCTCCGTCATACACACTCACGACATAGCAAATTGTCGTTCACTAGTTTCAATAATGTGCTGTTAGTTTTGATACTAGAGTGAATTGACCAATTATAAAACTTTTAGGTCAGAACATTATCTGTGCTTAAGCGTTGCCAATTTTTCAAAATTTTCATTTTCAAGCAAGATAAAAAAAAAAAACTGTTTGTTTGGACAAACAGTCCAAAAATATGTTGGGCCACCTCGTAGTCCCGATCTGACTTCGCCGGATTATTTTCTTTGGTA
>NW_021758366.1:0-5368 GCF_005508785.2 Acyrthosiphon pisum
TATTATAATATTTTTATTTTGGGTCAATGCACTCTGTTAATATCATACGATTTTTAGTCTACAATATCCTATTAAATGTTTACTATATTTTGTATTTCCTGTATATTTTAAGCACACGTGGCCAGTCCATATCTTCTTGGATCATGGTGAAATTTAAATATACACATTTCCAGTGCCAGTTTAGTGAACATTTTGTAGCTATATAGCTAATATATTTTTTTTCGGGTTATTAAGGCTTTGGCAACAGAGGTCATTAGCCTGTTATTGTAGGGGGAATGAACTTCTGATTTGAACACGTGCGTGTGTTATATTTCTTTATTAAATTATATTATAACACATTATGCAATAGATAAAGCGTGTGTACAAATCGAAATATTGTTATCGAATCCGCACAAACTGCCTACTAGTTAATCAATCTCCCCAGAGTCTTATGTACTTGAAAATTTAGTATTTTGTGTGTAAAAAAAATGTATATTCCCCAGCCCCCCCCCCCCCCACAGGACAAATTCCAGATTACGCCACTAGTCTATTTAATACTAGGGATCAAAATTTCCGAAAAAAACCTGGTTTTATTTCCGTTTTTTTCGGAAAAAATGGGAAAATTTAGTTTCATTTTAAAAATTCAAGAAAAAATGGAAAAATTTCATAAAAAAATAATTTTTTTTTGTAAAATATTATCGTATCCCGCCAATGATGTTTTTTCGTTACGTATTTTGCTAATAATTAAAATTGTCATTACTAATTTGTCAATGGTGCTCTATCTATATTTATCTATAACTTAGGTACAAGTAATATTAATTATATAACATTTAAAAAATAGGTGATTTATTTTCGGGGAATACACTCTCCCACATAAATACCTATCCTATTTGATATGTAGCTACGTTATTTTTAGAACAAATATTGAAATATCCGTATTAATTTTAAATTTTAATACAATGATACATTGATAACTGTATTGGCAAATGTAAAATTACAATGACAGGTTTCATTATCTATTTTTTAAAATGGTTTACTTAGATTGTTTTAATTTTTAAGCGTAAATACTTTTTTTTAGTATTCAAAAAATTCAGTTTTTTTTTAATTTACCGAAAACTTCTGTTTTTTCGGAAATGTAATATTTTAATATTCTCCAATATTTCCACATTTTTCCAAGGCTCTGGAAAAAAAATGGTTTTTTCAGAAATTTCCCCGTATATTTCCAGCATTTTGATCCCTATTTAATGCCGTGTCGTTTTATGTTAGGTATTTGTAACATTTAGGTAGGTAGCTAAATTTATGGTATCAGACGTTACTTATTATATGATGAATACATTCAACTTTAGTGACACGGTATAGTAGGTGCCTATGAGCAAGAGGTGGATTGGGAGGGGGTAGGGGGTTCAACTTTACAAATATAATATATGTACCTACTTAAATATATTATAATAATTTATTGGGAACAAATCTAGTTATTCAAGCTAAATACTAGATACTAAATGTATTATATGTATAGCCGGATTATAGGCCATAATATCGAAAAAAATAAAAGCGATACCTATACCTATACCTATACGCCGTATAGGTATAGTAGGTACCTAAACTAGTAAAATTGTTAATTTTTTGTGTATTTGTACACAACAAGTAATCGAAATAACGCTTCAATTTTCAACTCAGTATCTTTTCTGATAGGAATTTACATTCAGGAGCTCAGCATTTAGAATTCCAAGAGTTTTAAAAATATTCCAAAAACCAAAAAAAAAAAAATTAGGTGAGGAAAATCGGATATTTTTAGGCAGAACCAGTTTTTGATAAAATTGATTTTGTTTTTTTGGTGTAACTCTAAAAAACATAATCGTAAATTTTCCTTGAACATTTATATTACTATTTTCTAGATCTTCTTTAGTATTTCCATTTACTACCCACAAGACTCAAGAGTACATGACAACAATAATTGTTGTACAATTATTTTAACTAACATTTTTGAATTTATAGCAACTAAAAATAACAAATTATTAAAAATATTAAATGTTTATAGTATTTATTCTGGAAAGCTTGGTGTAATGTTTCAAGTTTTCAAAGCTACAAAATATATAATTCAAGATTCAAATAAGAATAATATTAACTTCTATAGTAAATTATGTTCTCATCATAAACTATCGCATAGAGTTTCGTACGTATAGCATTTTCTGACAGGTATATTTTGAACACACGTGACCGGCCAATCTCCTTTGATCATACTTAAATTTTAATTTACACATTTTTAGTGCCAGTGTAGTGAAATAGTGAAAATAATATATATCTTATTTTTTTTTTTTTCGGGAATCAAGTCTTCGACCACTGAGGTCATTGGCCTGTTATAATGGGGCAATGAACTATTGGTTTGAACACGTGCGAGTTTAATATTTCTTTATTATATCATGCAATAGATAAAGCGTGTATACAAATCGGAATTGTTATCGAATCCGCACACACTGTCTACTAGTTAATCGATCAACGAACTTTGGTTATTAAAACAAGTCAAGTAGAGGGATAAGCTCACTATATAAGGAGCCCCGATCAGCCCATTTATCATACGTGATTTCAGATAGTTATTACAAACACCTCCACGCCATACCATCTTTCAAATTGATAATTTGGACTTAGAATTTTTTGAACGACAATATTTTTGAACTTAAAAAATATCCTATGGAATCTCATATATTTTTAACATTTTTAACATTTTTTAACATATGTTGAACCGAGTATTCTATTTCATCTTGAATTTTAATCAAAAGTTTAACATCGTTGTGAAATTAATAAAAATAAACAGTGGAAATACAATTAAGAGTCGATCGTATTACATTTTACATTCAATCACACTCATTCTGTCCTGTCATCGTTGTCACCAGCTGTCAGAGGGCGTACTCTATACAAGTAACCAGATTGTTTTTTTTATTTAATTAACACAAGTTTAGATATTGGTATAATATTTAAATTAATGAACATATTATATAGATATCATAAATGATAATATGTGATATTATATTATATTATATGGTATTATAATATATTATTGTGATATTATAACACCACTTGTCCTGACAGAATTGTACTAGAATAGACATAATATACGAAAAAAAGTTTTTTAACACTACTTTATTTATTTTATTTATACCTACCTAAGCATCTATTATGACTAGCTTTAATTCTGTATACATTTTGGATTTCATTGATTCTGTCAATCGTTTTTTTATTGGGTAAAAGGTGGGTACTTCGATCCAAGCGCGACGGACCCTACCCCACCTTACGCATAATTATAATATATTAAAATAAAATAATATTCGGGATTATCTTAGCATTATGACTAGATCCTGGGAAAGTAATAGTTATTATTAACGATTAGGTATAACATTTTAGCATGGACCACATGTGGTAAAAGGGCCAACTGCAGAGATTTATAATGCAATAATAAAATATGTATATTGGGGAAGTTCTTGAGTTTAGTTGATCGATCTTAATAGTCTAATAATTTGGCACTATGAAAAAACTACAAGAATAATGAAACCCCGTGTTGATCATAGAATAGGCCAGCTATGGGTACAACTGCAAATCCACTACCACACATATAGTAACGTGGGTATTTTGGGAAATTGACCACACAGAAGGTGGGAGCGGAAACACTAATCGCAAGGTACTAGTTAAGTAGAGGGGGCCTATAAGCTCACTATATAGGAGAGCCCCGATGGGCCTATTTTTCAGACGGATTTCAGATAGTTTGCACAAGCACCACCACGCCGGACCATCTTTCAAATTAATAATAATAGTATATTCTGATCGAAAGTATTTTTTGACTTAGGAAATATCTGATTTATATTCAATTACACTCATCATTTCCGGTCATCGTCACCTGTACGCGGGCTTACGACGCTATTCAAGTAACAAAGATTTTTTTTTTATTGAATTAACACATAGTTTAAGTGTAGATATTGGTATAATATCTCAATTAATGAACATAATATACCTATAGGTATGATAACATATTATGCGATATTATATAATACCACTTGCACCGACAGAATTGGAGTGGAATACTAGAATAGAAATAATAGACGGAAAAAATGTTACCTAATAAGTTAGGGTTCATTTGATATTATTAAAAGCAATATGAGCTTTATATATGGTGGTTTCTGTTCCACTACTAAATTATGATTAGATTGGTGTAAAAGTGTATCACTGACCTCGTTTAGTTGCAAACGATGTATCTATATAATATTATTATAATCTCTTTGGATCGGTGCACGCTGTTAATAACATTCGATTTTTAGGCTACTAATATAGTATACTAGGTATATATTGTGTAAAATTGGTTATTGTTTTAACTTTTAAACTTTTAAATATTACTTATATTGGTATTAATTATTATACTAGATATTGTTTAGTCATTTACCTACCTCATACCTTATTTAATTTGTTCAGAATATATTCTATTAAAATATTATGATTGGATAAAATGGTGTTTCGACTGTTTTAAGAATATAATTCTATAAATATAGGAGAAAATCAGTAGGCAGTAAAAAAAATACATTAGTGTTTTCTTGATAATAAATATTAATATGAATAGATCAATATAAGTTCATGCCTGGTGGTTTAAACCAACGCAATATATAGTAGGTACTATAGTAAGATTTTTAGTATATAAATGAACATACTTGTTAAATATTTAAATATTAATATTTAAATACTAGTATTTAAATACTTTTTCTGTATTTTAAATACATTTTAAATACTTTTAGACAGAAGTATTTCAAGTATATTTCAAATACATATTATTATATTTTGTATTTAAAAATATTAAATACAAAATTTTCAAACAAGATATTATTTTATTATTTACTATTTAGTTTCGTTTATCGATTATGAAGAAATTGCTTATCGTCGATGAATTTTACATGACTATTATAAATGTTGTTATCGACAAACAAAGATATTACGGGAAAAATAATATTTCCCGTATATCATATATCTATTGACTATTTGGCTATTTATAGTTCATAGTATCATAGCACGGCGACACCCCGAATCACAGTATCCCACATATATACACACACACACACGCACACACACACACACACACACACACACACACACACACACCGTCACTCCACACTCGTTATTTGTTAATCGTCCAGTTACTATAAGACACTATAGTTGTCAATCGTTGTAATATTATTGTTTGCACACTGCCGAGAGTCCTGACTATATAGAATTGTTTTAAAATACGCAGTATGTTTTTAATTTTTAATTTAAAATGAATTAATTTAACTTTTAAAAAAGTGGTGAATAATGTGTAATGTAGTATGTTAAATCCACTTCATCATTGTCAAATATCCATAATTTAGTCAACTAC
>NW_021758367.1:0-1394 GCF_005508785.2 Acyrthosiphon pisum
GCCTTTAAAGCTACCATCTAGATAGTATATTTAAATAGGTCAAAAACATTTATACTGCGAGTAGAGAAACTATAATGTACTATTATAGAGGGTTAAGGTAACATGAATTAATAACCATACTTGCTGTCTGTTACAGTGACATACAAGCACCCCCCCCCCTTTAAAGTGTAACATTATAATATGTATTAAAAGTTTTTCAAGTCATTAATATTATAAAAACTTTCTTTTTTTTCTGTTCAAAAGTATATAATGTGTAATTGTATAAATTTCAAAAGCTAATGACCTATGTTGCTTAAGCTAAAACGATAAATTAAAAAATTAAAAATTAAAATAGTAATAGTTTTTCAAAATTTTGATTAAGATTTGGTTTTTTTTTGACAATATTTTCATTTTTCTTGAATAAGTCCTGGCTGCGCTATTAGCTTGTTGAGAATTTTGCTTGAATAATCAACACCCAAAATAAAATGTGTTTCAGTTGACATTAGATAAGCTTGAACAATTAATAACAGAACAACATAATATGCAAATGATGATATTAGACCGATTGCTTTTAAAAACTGAGAAAATAGAAAATTTATTTATTTATTTATGTTGTTTATCAACGGATATATATCCTTTTACAAATTATATAAATAAAACATATCAGATAAAAATTAAATTAGTGTAGTAAAACCTAACAAAAACAGATAAAATAATATAAAAATAACTGAAATAAAAGTAATAATTAATATATAAAATTATAGTTACATTATAAACATTTTTTTTTTTCCATATTTATCAATCAATATTTTTTAATAATAACATAGATTTAGATTTAAAACAATTGCGTGAGAGAAAAAATATATCTAAATGTATACAAATTTTATTAGCTAAAATTAAAGCTCGAGGGAAAAAAGAATTGGTACCACTATTCGTTTTATAATGAGGAACTAAAAATAAATCTGAATTACGTGTAATTAGATATGGAATTCGAAAGCTGATTTCAGACAACAATTCAGGACACACAATATTGTAATTAATAAGATCATAGACAAACATAATATCAGTTAATTTCCGTCTAAGTGAAAGAGAAACAAGGCCAATATAATCTTGAGTTAGATGGAGAGAGTCCCTAGATAATGGAATATTTGACAAGTATGAAATCCTTTTTAAAAATTTATATTGTACATTGTCCAAATCATTTATATATGTCAAGTATTTGCATGACCAGATTACGGAGCCGAAATCAAGATTGGATCTAACTAAAGATGTATACAAGGTTTTTAAGCATAACGGATTTTTAAAATCTTTAGTATAGAAATATGTGCTATTAGGTAGGTATATCACAAAAGCGGCGTGTATTCAACGGTGCAGTCCACGTGCTCTTTTTAATAATATTACTACATTATAATTAT
>NW_021758368.1:0-1359 GCF_005508785.2 Acyrthosiphon pisum
TCCATAAGAAGTTATTATTAATAGTTACACATTAAATAGTTAAGTAAAAATAAAAGTGTTCTGTTGAGGTATTAGGTATACGTCATGATTCTCAACAAAAATAATAATCAAATGAACAAATGCCTAACTGTTTAGTTATAACAATATTAACAATAGAATGCAATGTGTAAGTGATAGTAAAAAAACAATATTGGTTATTATGTATTATATAGTTATAATACGTATATTGGTATGTATGTAACTGACATAACATTCATTGACATAATGCTTCTAATGTTACACTTAAGAAGTAAACATAATCATGAACAATAATGATAGTAATAAAGTAAGTTGTAACTCAGAGTTAGCCAGTGTATTAAAGTAATAATTAAAACAAAAAGTAAAGTACATGTCTTTAATTGACATGACTTTAATTTTTAAATACATAAAGTTCTATTTTGTTTATTAATATTGGACTATTTAGAATCTGTAGCAGTATTTGTATGCTACACTAAATTTATATAAATGACTCACATAAAAACTGAAATATATACCAAGTACCTACTACATGGTATATTAAATATTTATTTGTTAACCACACAATCGAGCCATTGTCTAACGATTTAGGTGCATTGCTCAATAAAGCATAATATTAAAGCAATAGCCGTGGATGTCAATTAAATATTATTATTTATCAATTGTAAATTTATTGCACATGATTAAACCTACCTATAGTATATATTAATAATAATATATTGTAATACACTCCATAAATCTACCTACATAAGTAACATCAAACATCATATCATTATACACTTTAACTACCAGACTTTACTGAAATATATGTAGGATATGTAATATTAGTTTATTACATATACAATGTGTAGCTTAGATATATTCAAGTATATAAGAACCTTTCCATATAATCCAAACCATGTAAAATAATAAAATGTATCAAAATTATTAGTTATTTAATATCTTATTTCATATAATGCTCTCATAATTAAATCTATATATCAAATAATATACAGTCATATCTTTATACAATTTAATCGCCAGTCTTTAGAATATGTAGCAGTATTTTAACATGACCAAATGTGACTCAACTAAAAACAGTAATATAATATCCTCCATAACATTTTTATTTACCAAATTTGAATCCCTCAACCAACTGTAATATATTATTATGTAGGTACTACTATATTAAGTAGGTTAGTTATATTACTATTGTCTATTCAAGTATAAAAGAACCATTCCATATAATCCACCCCATGTAAAATAATAAATAGTTAATTTCATATATACCCAAACCTACCTGTATAAGTTATATCAAATTGTATATAGTCATATCCTTATACATTTAGTTTTAGACTTTATTAA
>NW_021758369.1:0-1186 GCF_005508785.2 Acyrthosiphon pisum
TAGATTTTTTTTTTCATATGTAATCATTTTTTTAATTATTATTTTACAATACAACTTAATAATATGTACCTACCCGCTGACTATATACCTTTTATTTTATGTCTTTTTGTCTTATAATATATAGGTATAGGAGATAGGTATTATTTATTATATGGTGTGTTACTGTGTTATCACTTATGTATATGCATTATGTATATAGGGCTGCATACGAATTGCGTCCCAGAATACAAAAATATAAATCGCGATATCCGAGTTGCGTCCGTTGTTTTTGCACGACACATCCGAGCTGAGTCCGCGATTTTCTAGCGACATGTACGAGTTGCGTCCCGGTTAATAATTGATTAATTGGCGAATATTATACATAATATTTCCCTTCCCACTTTTACAGACTGAGGACTGTCATTTGTATAAATGGCGTGGTTAAAAATATGGTATGTTCAAAGTTTGTAATCGTATATTATAAATTGTATATTATAAATTATTTATTATTGTTTTAAAATTTAATGTTGATTTTGTAAAATGATGAGGTTAAAAAATTATAGTTGTATGTATATATATCATTTATGTATTGGTAAATTTATGTTTGCCAATTTTTGAACGAAGTCAAGACGTGTCATAGTTTTTTTTAATAAATTCTTTTTTTTCTACATCCTCTCTTCGTTTGTTTCATAAATTTGAACTTTGTATTTTAATATAAATGTCAGTTTGAACATTTTTCAATACTTCGACAAATTGGAAAATGTAAGGGTATGATAAATAAAACATGCCATTTAATTTCGAGTGAAACGATTCACATGCATTGGTGGTACGCATTAACGAGTTTAAGAATTCGGCCCATATTGATGGTTGAAATTTACTGTCCAGCAAAATATAATTTTTTTCAAAGTAATTAAAAAAATTATCAACTCTTTCAACGTTAGGTCTTATAGCCATTAACGCAGGCTCTTACGGGACACGGGTGTTTCAGGTACTACCTACACAGGATGAAGCGCGCCCCTGATGCGGCCTGCCTGTACTGCCAACACCCTGAGGACACTGCGGAACACACGATATTTGATTTTGCTTACTGGGATCCGCTTCGGCTGCCAGTGAAGATGTTTGTTGGTAACCGAAATTTAACCCCGGGAGACGTCCAGGATTTGATGTGCGGCCCCTCTGATGTCCCGTTCAACGAGAACGACCGGCT
>NW_021758370.1:0-849 GCF_005508785.2 Acyrthosiphon pisum
CAGTGGCGGCGCGAAAGGATTTTTGTGAGACAATTGTCTCACAGCTAAAAGGGGTGGTGGGTGGGTACTGGGTAGGTACCTATAGTGGATAGTCAGTTCTGAAAAATATTGAGTGACACAACGTATCAAATAAATAAATAAATAAACTATTTATAAGTTTTTAATTGAAAGGGTGTCGCCAGCTTATGGTAATCGGTAAAAAAGACCAAGGAAAAAAAGAACAATTTTTAAAAATATATTAATTGATTATCATAAAAAAAAAAGTTTTTGATATCAAATTATTATCATTTAACAAAATTAAATATTAATGATATTGTGTCGTGCGTGCTACAGCAGTTAAGAAATTTTCAAATTATAATATAAATATTAAAAAATAAGGTATAATTAAATATTTGAGTAAATAAATAATTGATTTTGTTTGTATGATTTTTTGGCATAAATCTGGTTTAGCAACCTATCGATTTTTCAATTTTTTTTTTCCAACATGTGTATTTTAGGGTTCTTTATAAGAATGTAAAAAAAAAAAAAGCCCGGAGAAACTTCGTTTTGACGTTATTGATAAGAAACTTCAATAACTATATATTTTCGTTATGCGTATTTTTTTAAAAAAAAATACTTAGAAATTAGAACTGAATATTATTAATTTTTTTTTTATAATGTCTGGTTTTAACGGTGATTTCGAAATTGTTTGAATTTTTTTGCGGAAACTATTATTTTGGAAGTTTAAGCCATCCAAAGTTTGCTATTTTACGTTTATACGCATAAGAGAAACAATACTTTAATGCTGCGCGGGGGAACTCGTGTTTGGTGTTTTTCGATTTTATTGACCGAGCGCAGCGCACTGAGCGA
>NW_021758372.1:0-732 GCF_005508785.2 Acyrthosiphon pisum
ATTGATGCACGCGCGTAGCAATTGAATAAATATATTGAAATAATTGATGAATAATTTTTGAGTTGAAATAAAAGTGAATAATTGATGAATAAATGTTGAATTGAAATAAAGGTAATTGAATTGAAATAAAAGAATTAAATTGAATGATAAATAATTGTTGGAAGAGAATAAATTGATTGATAATAAATAATTGTTGAAAGAGAAATAAGTTGATATATTGATGAAAATAGATTTTGTTTTGAGTGAAAATAGTTGACGTCAAATTTGAGAAAAAAAGTAATTGTAAGGCTAGCCTAGAATAAGTATAATTATAAGATATAATAAAAATAATATTTTTGTGTGATAAATTAAAGTCGATAAAAGTGATAATTCGGTTAAAAAAATTAAATAATAAATAAATAGGTAGTTGAATATTGTTATAAGATTGCTGGCTTAGCTACCCAGTAATAGTTTAATAATATTCGAACGCATTTTTACTCGTAAAAAGATCGCGGCGACGCGCCAAGGTTACAATAGTTTATAAAACTGTGTAGAAATACATACGCGGTATAGCGGTGAGTGTGTGTTAGTGAATATACATTACGGTGCGGAGAATAAATACGAGCGTACAGTGTGTGTGTGTGTGTGTGTGTGTAAACGCGCGCTATAATACGACGCTGCATACGTAAATAAATACGTACGAGAATAAATATATATAATAAGTAAATAAATATTTAATTTAAAGAAATAAAT
>NW_021758373.1:0-1314 GCF_005508785.2 Acyrthosiphon pisum
GGGGGGTCAAACTAAAATCTCCCAGTAGTTTCAAAAGCGACGTGAAAACAAAGAAAAATTAAGGAAAAATGGGAATTTTTATGCAAAATCTGTTTAGAGAAAATCGATTTTGGTTTTTAGAGCAATTCTAAAACAAATGACCGTAGATACATAAAATGCTGACTGAGTGTTTATATTAGCATTTTCTATACACCATAACATTTTCCAAATATTTTGACTTATTTTGAACTGTTTACGGTCATTTGTAGTTTCCATTTTTTTTATTTTTTTTTTCTATAAATATCAATAAATTTTTATTTGTTGGTTAAAAAAAGCTTAAAAATTTAATAGAAGGTTCCTATTATATTGTTTCAAAGGTGGATGAAAAAAATTAAAAATCCATTGTCACAATTTTTTTTTATACGCATTTAAAGTTCAAATATTGACAAAATATGTAAAAATGACGAAAATTTGCAAATTATTTCGAGTTAGAAAATCATGAAAAATTTTGTTTTTAAATTTAAGATTTGAAAATGTAATACAAGATTCCTCATAAGTTTTTTACCTTTTTCAAAAAAAAAATGTTTACAAGCAAGTCAAATTAAATTTTTATGAGTGTTTTAATTTCATATTTTCACAATATTTGATATTCATTCGATTTCTCATGTTACGATTTTGTTATTTTGTTGTAATTAAAAAACGAATGACTGTAGATACTTGAAAATTTCACTGAATATTTATACTAGCATTTTCTATACACGATAAAATTTTGAAAATAATTCGACTTTTTTTAAGCTGTTTACAGACATTGTAAGTTTTCAATTTTAGATTCTGAACGAAGTGATGAATGTATTGATTTTACAATGATGTGTGTTTTTTTTTTTTTTTGTTTTTTTTTTTTTTTTTGTGTCTGACGACAACTTTTGGAGCAGTAAAAATGCTTCGATTTTCAAAAGTTGTACCTTTTCTGAAAGGAAAGTGAATCTAGTTGGTACTTTGGGGGGTCAAAAGTGAAAATTTCCCAATACTTTTCAAAAGCGGCAGGAAAAACCTTAAAAAAATAACGGAAAAACGCGAATTTTTACGCAAAACCAATTTTTGACAAAAACGAAAACTTAATTTTACTGTAACTCAAAAAATAATTATTGTAAGCACTTGAAATTTGCAACAGATGTTTATATTAGCGTTGTCTATACAGGGTTAAGTTTTCAAAGTGTTTCGACTTTTTTTGAGCTATTTATAGACAAATGAAATTTTCAATTTTTCTAAGTATTTTTTTTTAAAATAACGATAAAAAATTTTTGGGTTGGATAGAAAACTTTGAAAATTTAATAC
>NW_021758374.1:0-975 GCF_005508785.2 Acyrthosiphon pisum
ATGATATAATATCATTGGATTCAAATTTAATTCCATCCATTACAGTAACCCACTTGTAACCTACTGTACAGCAGAGCGACATCCACGACTTACCCGCCTTTTTTTTTGTTATTTTTCTTATCAATCGCTTTTTCAGCTCCTCTTTTGTAAGCCGTCTTAGTTTGTTTCGAAGTCGAAGGCTTCATTTTCATGTCTACAAATCCTTTAAAGTCGTTCTATAATAATAAACTTATAGTATTAAATTTAATATATTGATAGATTGTTTTTTTTTCATAAATGTATGAGTGGTTTACCGCAGAATTATAACTATAGTGTAGCGGATTAGAGGATTTGTAGGTAATTTATTTTGAAAGAACTTTACACGGTTTTGTTTGTCATACTAACGAGTGTACACTTTATTATTTTACAAACAGAAATATAACAATAGGTATTTAGGGTTCGGTATGAAAGTGTACACGACTGGGAATTGAATCTATCGAACGGTATGTCAGTCAGTGTAATGCCAGAATACTCTAACTATTACCCTATTAACTGAGACGAATGTATGATCAGTGTAATGCCGGAATACTCTGACTATTACACTATTGTCATATAAATACCGTCCGATAGATTCGGGTGTGGAGATTTTAGTAGTTATTTTAGTGTTGAATAGTTTTACGACTGGTCTCCAATTCACTTAAGTTATTAAATAATTCATTTACTAACCTCTGATCCAGAATCAACATATATACTTGAATATCGAACTTGTAGTTGTATACAAGTTAAATAGTCTGGAATGTCCCACATATAACGGTCGATGATGAAGAAAGGTTGAAATTATTGAAACTTATAGAAAAAGAAAAAAGTTTGTTTATCCCTTTTAGATCTTTTGAAACTTTTGAATATCCTGAACTCGGGACCACTAAAAAAGTTGTGTGGAATTTTAAAACTACTTCAAATTAGAAAACCACGATTCATCGTAATTGGATTACAGAA
>NW_021758375.1:0-817 GCF_005508785.2 Acyrthosiphon pisum
TGCCAAATTGTATTAAAAATGTTATAAATATTATTTGGTAAATCTGGGGAAACATGGGTACATATAAATCGATAATAGTTAATTAATTAAGTAAATTAAATATTTAAAAGCGAATTATTTTAAAATTGATTTATTTTGACGAATTATTCCAAAATGTATTTATTAAACCCTCAATAAATATTAATCTATAATTATGCATGTGCACTTTATATCTGAGCTTGACACCAGTTATTATATCAACATTATATTTTTTTTGTCATTTTGACATACTTCCATATTATACTATAATACATGTAGTTTTTAAAGATTTTGTTCAGTATTATATTTTATTTGTCATTTTTACATATTTATATTGTACACATTTTTCATTTACTTTAAAACTGAAATATAATACAATTTATTAAAATGTATAATCATATTATTGATTGTTTGTTTATTTTGATTATTAGTATACAATAGCTATAATAATTTACTACTCATTTTTAATTTTTCTATTTTAATAATTGACATTATATATACTTACTACTTAGGTATATAACTTATATTTATAATATATACTTTATGTATATAATAGTACAAAGTGTCCGCGTTCTGCAATGTACCTTTTTACCCAACTGTACAAAGTGTCCGCGTTCTGCAATGTACCTTTATACACGACCGTACAAAGTGTCCGCGTTTCGCACTTTTAATCCTTGACCGTACAAAGTGACCTAGAACCGCAGCAGTAACATGGCATTAATTATTAACCCTTAGCACATAATCTCTATTCAATCAATAGTCAATAACCAGTTGGAAGTTACAGACCGCATACAAAGTT
>NW_021758376.1:0-1033 GCF_005508785.2 Acyrthosiphon pisum
GTGTGTGTGTGTGTGTGTGTACTATGTGATATTTTATTATTATTATTATCTGCCGTGTATAATACGATTAATACGTACGTACGTATTTATGACAAAGTATTAAAATCAAAAGGGGGCTCTATACGAGATCCGGTCCACCGGCAACCATAAAACTGGTTTCTTTTCTTTTTAAATATCAATACATATAATAATATTTTATTATAATAATATTGCCGTGTATATTATGAGGATGACGTGTGTGCGTATACCTCTGTACGCACGTGTATAATAATGTATAAGAATCATGTAATAATATTATATTGTATAGGTCTTGCGGTCTACGTGTATATTGTGTAAACGAGGAAAATAATAACAGTTCAGCTGCAACAGCGCCGCCGTTTTATGATTTTTTTTATTTTTACTTTCCGCTGTGGCACTTGTGAGAATTGTGAAACACGACGAACCACGTACGTGACAGTGTTGTATAAAACAAACAATGAATTATGATATCCATGAACAGGGGGCGACGGGTGTCCCCGGGTTTCGCTGGGCCAGACACAAAATAAATTGTATTGGTTCCCGGGGCACTATTTTTTCATACATTTTGTCGACATTAAAACTTAAACACCATCGGACCTATACTCAAAGTTAAATTTATGGTGGTTTCATGATATTTAGTTTCATAATTTTTATAGCTTTTTATCGTTTTAATTTTTCGTTGGATGTTCGAATAGAGTGGAGAATTCTGATAAGTCGAATCTTCGAATAATAAAATGAAGAGTTCGCCGTATCAGAAAAAGCAAAATACATTGGTAGAGAATACCAATAACCGTTCAGTAAAATCGAATCACTTATCAGGATCACTATCGTTACCGATAATCCCTGCACTTTTTCGGGTGTAGACGGAGACTATATTAAAATAATAATATAATATAACTAGCTGATCCTGTGCACTTCGTTACCCGTTAAATGTACAAACTGTATATGACTCAAACTTTGTTTAATGCGTTATTTAATATTCGTGTGTGATGTTCTAGATTTATCTTAACTTTTC
>NW_021758377.1:0-1057 GCF_005508785.2 Acyrthosiphon pisum
TTATTTTGTTCTAATTCAAAAAACGAATAACTGCAGATACATGAAATTTTTATTGAATGTTTATATAAGCATTTCCTATACACCATACAATTTTGAAAATATTTTGACTCTTTTTGAGCTGTTTACGGACATTTTCAGTTTTCAATCTTTTTAGTTTTTTTTTCTATAAATATCAATTAAGTTTTATCTGTTGGGCCAAAAAGTATATAAATTTAATACAAAGCTCCTGATATATTGTTACAATATCAGTTGAAAAATATTAAAAATACATAGGCACAATTTTTTTTTATAAGCATTTAAAGATCAAATTTTGACAAAATTTATCAAATTTTAATTTGAAAAATTATTTTGTACTTAAAAATTTATAATATGTTCAATTTTTGTATCTAAGAATTAAAAATTTAAAACAAGATTCCACGTAAGTAATTAATTCTGTTACCAAAAAATCTAAAATATACATTTAAACAGTTTATTTTTATAGTCATTTTAAGTACAAATTTGGACGAAATTACATATTAAAAACCTAGGATAACTCTTTTAGTTATTTTGTTGTGATTGTATAATATTATTCGTGGGTACTTGAAACTTCTAAAGTATACTATTATATATCTATGATTTTACCACGGTTTTTTGTTGATGTATAACGTGTTATAACTTATAAGTACCTAATAGATATTATGATATGATTAATTTGGAATTTATTATAGGTACCTATTATAGGTCAATTTTTTTTTAATACCATAGATAAGTATATATAATACATAGACTGATATACCGTCTCCGCTCAGAATCGTTTTTCTTATACAGTGATATTATATCATTGAATTCAAATTTAATACTGTCCATTATACAGTGACCCACTTCTAACCTACTGTACAGCAGAGTGACATCCACTTACCCACCTTTTTTAATTTTTTTTTTATTTTTAATTTTTTTTTTATGATTGTATAATATTATTTGTGGGTACTTTGAAACTTCTAAGTATACTATTATATATCTGTGATAGTACCACGGGTTTGTTGTTGATGTATAACGCGTTACCCGATTGATATTGTGA
>NW_021758378.1:0-1067 GCF_005508785.2 Acyrthosiphon pisum
CATTTTAACATAGAGGATCTCCAAATTGTAAGTGAAAGTATATTTCAGTATGGCATATTCAAATTCTGATTTGGAATCATAATGTATTATGTGAAAGTTATAAAGTGCAGTAAGTCAAAATAGATTTTTTCCACTTCTTTGCGATTAACTTGATTACCTACAAAATGTGTTTGTCAATTTAATAATTAAATAATATTACAGTTTAAGTGTATACTTACTTCATTTATTTTGTAGTTATATTTTAATCCAATATGTGAAGCATTATTTTATTTTTCACTGTTACCAAAATATTGGTATTTTTAAATGCAATTGGAAATAGCAGTATGAATATCATATTAACACAGAGGATCTTCCAAATTGTATGTGATAGTAGATTTCACTATGGCTTATTTAAATTCCAATTTGGAATCATAATATATTATGTGTATGAATTCACTTTTTTTTATGAATTAAAAAGTGAGATCAAATTATATGTCTAAGAATGTTTGTTGTAAATATAGATAATCTTGGACTATCTATTTGCCAAATAGAAATACCAAAACAAACAAAACTCTTCAATAACTGACAGAAAAATCCAAGTTGTTACTAATATTTATATGTAGTGCTATGCCACTTGATTGTATAGCTTGGCATTTATTATACAGTAGGTACATAAATTTATCACCATATCTTCGGTACCTATCGAATTTATTACTTGTAACTTCTGGTCTTTATAAGCGATAAGTATATCAATAATATCATGACCAGTGGCACTATTAGCGTGGGGGAGAACTGTGCACCATAGTGGGGTATTTTGGGGCACAACTTAGGCTTAACTATCGTACTTACTGAATTGATTTGAATAGTTTATTATTTTTTACGCTGGAGCACAAGAATCCCAATTACTGCGGTTTGCAGTACTGACCAAGTATAACGCATTTACACACAAACACCTCTCAAACACCCCAACTTTGAGAGTTATATCTCGTCAACGGATAACGAAAATGAAAATTTAAACGTGATAATTCATGAGAAAAAAGCCTTACTAAATTATGAAATTTTAGTATGGGTTGCCATTTGAAATCAAA
>NW_021758379.1:0-1199 GCF_005508785.2 Acyrthosiphon pisum
CTTATCTTTTAGCAAATTGAGATCAAGATGGTACTTTAAACAGAACATTATTTGTGATTTTTTCAATAGTTATTTAATGACACAGGAAAAACTACCGAAAAATTATAAAAACCGCTAAAAATGGGATTTTAATTTCTAACTCTTTGTTTATCGCCAGAGCAACGAATAAAAAATAATACAAATATTATAGATTAATTCAACTACCTAACAGGCTATAATAATTAATAATAACAATATAAAAAATTCAGACTGACAAACCATCTCTGCTCAGAATCATTTTTCTTATACAATGATATTACTATACATGGTATTATATCATTGAATTCAAATTTGATATCATCCATTATACATTGACTTACTTGTAACCTACTGTACAGCAGAGCGACATCCACTTACCTGCTTTTTTTTTGATTCTGTTGTATCTCCAAAACGAATAATAATTTTATAAATTTTAATAAAAGGTTCCAAAAAGTTTTACTACCTCTACCTATATCAAAAAGATAAAGTTCACCGGAATGTTACGATAAATATAGCCAGGAGATATTTTTTTATTTTTATAATTTTTATTTTTAAACTATTAAATTGATTATTCATACAAGAATGTTAGGCTGAACCAATGGCTCCACTCAAAATCGTTTTCGTATACAATGATTTATCATTGAATTCAAATATAATACATCCATTACAACGACATGCTCGACAAGCATACAGCAGATCGGTACCTACTTGTCCTCCTTTTTTTTTTATTGAAGCATTTAACAAAACAATAACCTATTTTAATATTTAAAAGGTTTATTCTAATCAAAAAAACAGATAGTTTATTTTCATTTTTGAATATTAATACTTTACTTAAAATGTCAATAAATAGGTATTTTAGAAAATAATTCAATACTTTTCAGTCTTTAAGTTACATTATTTTAAATTAGTAATTATAACAGAGTACAAAGTTACGCCTACAACGATGCATATATTATTATGTTTTAATAGTTATTAGATATTCAATTATTTGCATTTTTTCTAATAACAAATAAAAATTTTAAAATTTGTGTGTAAATTTCAAATTGGTTTTTTAACAACCTATAGGTATTATAATAATTAATATGTTTTAACTTTTAACTAGTCTTGTAAAAAAATACTTTTAAAATAGTATTATAAAAATGTATTTTACGAATATACACAAAGTATTTGAATACAAATAC
>NW_021758380.1:0-1363 GCF_005508785.2 Acyrthosiphon pisum
ATATTATATTACTGTTTTTAGGTGAGTCACATTTGGTTAGGTTAAAATACTCCTGCAGATCCTAAATAATACATTATTTATAAAGACTGGCGATTAAATTTTATAATGATATGACTGTATATTATTTGATATATAGGTTTAATTATGAGAGTATTATATGAAATAAAATATTTAATAAATAATAAATTTGATACATTTTATACTTGGGTTGGATTATATGGAACGGTTATTTTATACTTGAATATAACCAACCAACTATGTAGCACCTAATATATTACAGTTGTAAGGTGAGTTAATTGGTTGAGGTAATACAATATTAATAAACTAATTTTACTTATACTACATATATTTCAGAAAAGTCTGGTAGTTAAAGTTTATAATGATATGCTAGCTGTTTGATGTTACTTATGTAGGTAGGTTTATGGAGTGTATTACAATATATTATTATTAATGTATATACTATAGGTAGGTTTAATCATGAGCATAAAATCAAATTAATAAATTGACAATTGATAAATAACAATATTTAATTGACATCCACAGCCATTGCTATAATATCTACATATCGTGCTTTTATAATATGCTTTAGTGAGCAACGCACCTAAATCGTTAGACATAGGCTCGATTATGTGGTATATAAATTATTAAAATACTATGTAATAGGTACTTGATTTATTACAGATTTTAGGTGAGTTATATTTATATAAATTTAGTGTAGCATACAAGTACTGCTACATATTCTAAATAATACAATAGGTATTAATAAGAACTTTATGTATTTATTAATTAAAGTCTGAAAACTAAATTGCATAATGATATGACCGTATACTATATTGATATGACTGTATACTATTTGATATATAGGTTTAATTATGAGAGTATTGTATGAAATAAAATATTTAATAAATAATAAATTTGATACATTTTATTATTTTACATGGGTTGGATTATATGGAATGGTTTTTTTTACACTTGAATAGACAATAGTAATATAACTAACCTACTTAATATAGTAGTACCTAAATAGTATATTACAGTTGGTTGAGGGATTCAAATTTGGTAAATAAAAATTTTATGGAGGATATTATATTACTGTTTTTAGGTGAGTCACATTTGGTTAGGTTAAAATACTGCTACATATTCTTAAGACTGGCAATTACATTGTAATAATGATATGATTGTATACTGTTTGATATATAGGTTTAATTATGAGAGATATATATGAAATAAAATATTTAATAAATAATAAATTTGATACATTTTATTATTTTACATGGGTTGGATTATATGGAATGGTTCTTTTAAACTTGAATATAACTAAGCTACACGTATACTATGTAGTACCTAATATATTACAGTTTTT
>NW_021758380.1:1463-2305 GCF_005508785.2 Acyrthosiphon pisum
TTTATAATGATATGCTAGCTGTTTGATGTTACTTATGTAGGTAGGTTTATGGAGTGTATTACAATATATTATTATTAATGTATATACTATAGGTAGGTTTAATCATGAGCATAAAATCAAATTAATAAATTGACAATTGATAAATAACAATATTTAATTGACATCCAAAGCCATTGCTATAATATCTACATATTGTGCTTTAATAATATGCTTTAGTGAGCAACGCACCTAAATCGTTAGACATAGGCTCGATTATGTGGTATATAAATTATTAAAATACTATGTAATAGGTACTTGATTTATTACAGATTTTAGGTGAGTTATATTTATATAAATTTAGTGTAGCATACAAGTACTGCTACATATTCTAAATAATACAATAGGTATTAATAAGAACTTTATGTATTTATTAATTAAAGTCTGAAAACTAAATTGCATAATGATATGACCGTATACTATTTGACATAACTTATGTAGGCAGGATTGGGTATTATATGAAATTAACTATTTATTAAATAATAAATTAACACTTGATTATTATCTTACATGGGCTGGTGGATTATATGGAATGATTCTTTTACACTTGAATAGACAATAGTTATATAACTAATCTACTTAATATAGTAGTACCTACATAATATATTACAGTTGGTTGAGGGATTCAAATTTGGTAAATAAAAATGTTATGGAGGATATTATATTACTGTTTTTACGTGAGTCACATTTGGTTAGGTTAAAATACTGCTACATATTCTTAAGACTGGCAATTACATTGTAATAATGATATGATTGTATACTGTTTGATATATAGGTTTAATTATGAGAGAATTATATGAAATAAA
>NW_021758380.1:21153-21919 GCF_005508785.2 Acyrthosiphon pisum
TCGTCCGCTGTCCGACGCGGTGAGATCGCCCGCTACGACGCCCGAAGCGGACGTGCGAATCGCGTTCGCAATTCGCCGGGACGGCGAAACGGCTTAAGAGTCGTTGATTTGACTCGGTTTCTCAACTCAGTAGGTAGGTAGGTCGGTTAGGCGTAGGTAGGATTGACCCGGGGGTTGTGGGTTCGATACCGGCCGCCGCGATTCGAATCAATTTGCGGCGGCCGTGATGTCGTTTCAATTTTTTTTTCCGCGTTTTTTTTTTTCGTTATTTACATTTCATATTTAACGAAAATTGTTTGATTTTTTTTTTAAAAATTCGAATTTCACCGCCTTTACGGACCTCGCGCGGCCCCGTCGAAGACTTATTCGCGTTCCCCTCTAAATTTATAGGCCGTGCGGGGTCGTGGAAAGCGGAAGGCCCGCGGCGTCGCTGTCGAGTAGGTATCGCTATATACAGGCATAAATATATGCGTCGGGACGTTATCGGGAAATCGGTTCAATTTTTTTTTTCGTTTTTTACATTTCTCTATCATATTTAACGAAAATTGTTCGTTTTTTTTTTTAAAAATTCGAGTTTCACCGCCTTTACGTCACACGGCCCCGTCGAAGACTTATTCGAGTTCCCCTCTAAATGTATATGCCGCGCGGGGTAGTGGAAAGCGGCCGTTATTACTATATACAGTCATTTTTTTTGATTCGATAAGCTGCTTTATTATTTTATATTTTACTGCCTTTTGTCCTTTCGCCCATTCGGTCGCGCCGTATT
>NW_021758381.1:0-1052 GCF_005508785.2 Acyrthosiphon pisum
ACTGTATAATAGGATGGTATTAAATTTGAATTCAATGATATAATATCATTGTATAAGAAAAACGATTCTGAGCGGAGACGGTATGTCAGTCTAGGTATAAGACATAATATTATATTATAGTCTATAGTAAGTATTTAAAAACAATTGACCTATAATAGGTACCTATAATAAATTCCAAATTAATCATATCATAATATCTATTAGGTACTTATAACGCGTTATGCATCAACAACAAACCGTGATACTATCATAGATATATAATAGTATACTTTAGAAGTTTCAAGTATACCCAAGAATAATATTATACAATCACAACAAAATAACTAAAATAGTTATTCTAGGTTTTTAATATGTAATTTGGTCCAAATTTGTACTTAAAAACACTATAAAAATAAACTGTGTAAATGTATTATTTAGATTTTTTGGTAACAGAATTAATTACTTACGTGGAATCTTGTTTTAAATTTTCAATTCTTAGATACAAAAATTGAACATTTTATAAATTTTTAACTACAAAATAATTTTTCAAATTAAAATTTGATCTTTAAATGCTTATAAAAAAAAATTGTGCCTATGTATTTTTAATATTTTTCAATTGATATTGTAACAATATATCAGGAGCTTTGTATTACATTTTTACACTTTTTGGCCCAACAGATAAAACTTTATTGATATTTATAGAAAAAAAAACTAAGAAAATTAAAAACTGAAAATGTCCGTAAACAGCTCAAAAAGAGTCAAAATATTTTCAAAATTGTATGGTGTATAGGAAATGCTAATATAAACATTCAGTAAGATTTTCATGTATTTGCAGTTATTCGTTTTTGAATTACACCAAAATAAGGAAATCGCTACATGAGAAATCGAGTGAATATCCAATGTTGTAAAAATTTGAATTTCAAACGATCATAAAAATTTAATTTGACTTTCTTATAGATATTTTTTGTTTGATAAAGGTAGATAATCTTATAGGAATCTTGTATTACATTTTCATATCTTAGATTTAAAAAGAAAAATGTTTATGAATTTCTAACTATAATTTGGCAAATTTT
>NW_021758382.1:0-830 GCF_005508785.2 Acyrthosiphon pisum
ATTAATACGAGGCTCCTGATATATTATTACAACAGCAGTTGAAAAATATTAAAAATACATATGCACAATTTTTTTATAAGCATTTAAACATCGAATTTTGACAAAATGTATGAAATTTAAAATTGAATAATTATTTTTTAGTTAATAATTTATAAAATATTCAACTTTTATATCTAAGGCGCTTGAAAATTTAAAACATGATTCCATGTAAGTAGTTTATTCTGTTACCAAAAAAATGTAAAAAACACATAAGCACAGTTTGTTTTTATAGTCATTTTAATTTAAAATTTAGACGAAAATATTACCCCCCCCCCCCCCCCTTGGCTTATGTCATAGTTTTATTTTTATTTTTAAATGTTTCCGTAAAATGTTCATCGAAATTTATTGATTAGTTTGATTATTACTCATTAATTATAAGATTAGATTTGGACATTAGGTATTTTGTTGATAACACGTCGAATCCGATAATAATTAATTGACATACATTGTAAATATAAATTTAAAAAAGGTGGGCAAGTGGATGTCGCTATGCTGTACAGTAGGTCACAAGTGGGCCACTGTATAATGGATGGTATTAAATTTGAATTCAATGATTTATATATCATTGTATAAGAAAAACGATTCTGAGCGGAGACGGTATGTTGGTCTAGGTAGAAGACATATTATATACTTATATCTATGGTATTAAAAAAAAATTGACCTATAATATACACAAGAATATCACAATATCCATTAGTAGGTACTTATAAGTTATAACGCGTTATACATCAACAACAAACCGTGATACTATCATTGATATATAATAGTATTAGTATACTTTAGAAGGATTC
>NW_021758382.1:2854-4084 GCF_005508785.2 Acyrthosiphon pisum
CAGTTTTGAATGTGTTGTGTATTTCTTAGCTGGGTAATTTTTAATTATGTATTATAATTTTATGTTATTTGGTAGGTATATAAATAAAAATATAATTAAACACATTAAATGTGAAATGTGCTAAAATAGCTTAAAACCTGAATATGGTCAAGTTGTTGCCCCAGAAGCAGATCTTGTAAATTTGAAGACAAGATGATTTTTGAAACATCCAAATAAAAATGTTTACATGCTAACAAAATTGATTAAAACGTGCTTTGAAAAACATGCGGAGTCACCAAATGTATTTGAAGATACATATGAAGAATTCTTCAGTAAAAACATACGACTCACATTTCCATGTAGTGAACACAAGAGTGATGTGCTTACTAATATATTTAATATGTATATAGTCATGAGAATGAGACAGTTCACGTCATATTCAACAAACCAACAAAATAAAAAACAGAATAAATTTTAAAAAAAAATCTCTAAATTAATGACTACATAAGTTATAAAATTATATTAATAATTGCAATATATAATTTAATTATTTTGTTTAGATATATTATCAGTTAATTCTAAAACTATTACATTTAATACAAAAATTATATAAGTCATATTTGATATTTATTTTTTTTACAGTATTTTACATTTAAATGTTCAACTATTCATGGTACTTATATTATAAAATAATATTTTTGAACTACACAACTAGATAGCGCTAGATGGTATTAGAAAGCACGATTAAAGACATACTGGTTACACATCGAGACTGTATAACACGGCTCGAAAAGCGCGATTGAAAATGTACTGACTAGTAGCACTATCTAGTGGTCTCTTCAACTTATTTTAACCACGTAAATTTTTTAATTATGAAAACTAAGTATTTATACAGTGGCGTCATTTCAGTTTTCAATAGAGGGGGGCAAAGGTTTTGACCGGCCCGAAAGGGTAAAAAAACTGCTCGCCTCGATCGCAACCACATATTAACTGCTTACATTTTTTTATGGTACCCTTTTTAATTTTTATTAACTATAGGTAACATAATTTTTAAATAAAAGGTAGCAGATATTTTAGAAAAACAATTATATACTTATATCAGTTAAAAGTCTACAAACTATTATATGGCAATATTTATATTGATAAACAATAATATTAGTAGTTTATTATAGGATATCTTCTTTTTTTTATTTCTAAAAATATATATCAACTGCATTATCTACATAATCAATTTTACCTGATTCATCACTT
>NW_021758383.1:0-1250 GCF_005508785.2 Acyrthosiphon pisum
TTAACACAAGTTACAAGTAGTGTAATTTTGAAAATATTTTAGCAGTTTTTACGTTATTAACAGCCATTGAAATGTTTGACCTTTTTTTAGTTTATTCCTTATTAGTTATTATCTATAAAATATATAGTAATTAATTTTTATGTTCACTCAATTGACAATTAAATACAAGGTTTCTCATTCACTGTTATTTCTGAAATTATAAAAACAATTTGAGCTAAGTCCTTAGTCCATATTAGTTACAATTTTTGCAAAATTGGTTTTAGTTATTTTTTTGTACTTCGAAATATATTCGTAAGGACTTGCAACTTTTCACAGCTACGTATATTATTACCTATACACATTATTAACTAAACACAATGCTATTTTAAAAATAAAACTGCAACCTTATATAATAAGGTATACCTGTTTATAATTAATTTAAATATATAAGTATCTTTATAAATATAGACCAACTACGCCGGCTGTCCGCTCAGATTTGTTTTTCGTTTACAATGATATTATATATTTATATAGATAATTAATTAATTCAATACCTATACTATACGTTTATACGGTAAAGCGACTTTTTTTTATATCTTGATATTATTAGCTATATGAATTTTTTAATTGTTATTTGTACCTATTTGTATTTTATGCACTGTGCAATATGCATAGTGCATATATATTTAAACATTTTATTTTAAAGGTATAAAATCATTTCTTTGATTTTTTACCATTATATTTCATCAAAATTAATTAATAAAGATTTTATAATTAATTATTTTTTAATAAAGCGAAATTAAATGATTTAATTATGTAAAGTTGTAAACGTTATAATATTATAGTATAAATTCCAAGACAAAAAATATTAATATATATAAATAACTAGCTGAACCCGTGCACTTCGTTGCCCATTAAGTGTACCAACTATATGTGAGTCAAACTTTGTTTAATTCATAATTTAATATTCGGTGTATGGTTTCAAATTTAATCTTAATTTTTCCGTTGCCCGGAATAAAAATGCTGATTCGCAGCAGTACATTATCAGGTAGGCAATCTACCTGCGGTAGATCGCGGACCCCGTGCTGTATGTACGTTAGTGTATGATTTAACTTAAAGTATCAAAGTTATATCAAGTTTGTCGTATTCTACCTGTGGTGGATTGATATAATCAATTAATACAAAATTCTAACCTAACCTAACCGTACTAAAATCAGATGAATAAACGCAAACGCAAACAAAAAGATTCATTCAAATCGGTCTAACCATTT
>NW_021758384.1:0-1472 GCF_005508785.2 Acyrthosiphon pisum
AACTCATGTGATAAGTGATGGTGACTTAATTAGAGCATATATAATTATAGAAAGAATTATTAAAATTTAACATATTTTGTTACCATCATTATCTGGATCATCTGGATCATCTGGTTCATCTTCATTATTATTAGGAATAAGTACACTTGGTTGATCTGAACGTTTAAGCCAAGTTTTTAACCTAATCAAACAAATATACATATACTAATTATAATATTATTACTTTTTAAGTAATACAAATGCAGTAACCATACTAACTTATATTATTATTATTATAAACATAAATATATTAAATGTAAAAACTAGTACTTACATTGTAATTTTGTAAATATGCGACAATGAAGACAATGAAGCTTTTGAAAAGGTTTGAACTAGACGTGTCTCATTTCAACTTCAACTGTTAAGTGTTCGTTATTTAAAATTTAATATGATAATAGTTCTTTCTTATCATTTTATCAGTATTATCACCATGCCAATTTCGCGCTTAACCAAATATTATATGATAGATAAGAGATATAGAATTTTTCGGTAGCAGTCATAGACCTTTTACTAGGTCTATGGTAGCAGTCACCACGAACTATGCAGTCACGGCTATGCAGTCGTGGAATCTGGTGATAAAAATCACGGTTTCTTATCTATTTCAGTGCGGCCATCTAAGATTTCTTGAAATATTATTGTATTGGCTACAACTGAAGTTATTACACTAGTTAAAATTTACAGAATATAAATACATTTTTTGATATAACTAAAATTGGTTGGGGGGGCTATTCAAGCAACTTGGGGGGCTTAGCCCCCCTAGCCCCCCCTTAAATACGCCCCTGGACGCACCTACTGTGGTCTGTTCTGCTGCGTTTTTTTCGTGTCTGAAGTTATCAGTTATATTGCTTGACGTGTCGGAATTAGTCTCGTTTAAGGCTGCAATTTGCATTTTTCCAACCGCCTCGTTGCCAAATTGTTCCGTGTTGTTTAATAATACGAATTTTATGAAACTGTATGTTTGTGGGAGTTTTATTGGCTTGCTTGTTTGGTTATTTGTGTATTTCCTATATGCTACACACGACTTTACTAGATAAAAAGTTGCAGATTCATTTAGTAATGCTGTTTTTCCCCATAATGGATCTTGTTTTGTGAAATCTGGGTATTGCAAAATTGGTTCCGAACAAAGTATTGATTTTAATTTATCGAAAGCTTTTTGACAATTATCGTCCCATACGAATTTTACGTCCTTTTTTAATAATGCCGTTATTGGTCTTGCTATTGCACTGCAATTTTCTATGAATCTCCGATAATAGCCACTAAGGCCTAGAAAACTTTTTATTTGTTTAACATTTTTAGGTGCCGGAAAATTTAGAACGGACGCGACTTTCGCTTTGTCTGGATGTATTCCGTTCTCCGTAATTATATGTCCTAAATATAAACAAACTTGTCTTTAAAAATTCGCATTTATCAGGTTCTATTTTCAAAATTATGAA
>NW_021758385.1:0-6363 GCF_005508785.2 Acyrthosiphon pisum
TATTCGAAGTATTCGATCTATACATATTTTGGACAAGTAGTTTTTTAGTTTAAGATATTTTAAGTTTAGATGAACGGAGTAGTGGAACCCCACATTTTGCAGGATACCCCGGTATCTCTTCACTCCGCTCATCAAAACTTTAAACGCTTATGCCTCATAAACTATACTCGTCCAAAATTGGATATTTATAAACCGAAGTACGTAAAGAAATATTCTGCGTTGAAAGAAGGATTTAAAAATGCATGTTATCATTAAAAATATTTAACTACTTAAAATAATCTAAAAATTATAGTTAATAATTTTAATAGTTTTCCTAATAATGAGTGTCTTGCACGTTATATGGATCATTCGGTATATCTTTATGAATTGCAGCAGAACAATCACGCAGTATTGATTTTCGTGTAAGAATACGCTGCCTAAATAAATCCTAGTCTCTTAATCTCGATAGGATTTTTTCAAACATTAATGGTCCTAGAACGGTTTTAGCTATTGTTAGGGCGCGTTACGACATTTAATATATTATTTCATATAGAATATAATATAAGCATAATAATTAATAATATACAAGTCTCTGCAGATCGGCTCGTTGTTCGCTCGAATTCCTTTCCTCTGTTTCGTTTCTTCATCACTGCCCTTTTTGGCCTCACGACCAATATTTTAATACGTACTTGGGCATGTCAATAACAATAATATACGTACAATATTATGATGTATACCAGCCACGTTTTGTATTGCGTGTGATCTTTGGCCCCCTCAGTCAACCGATAATTAAGATGCCATCGAAACGTTTGTTAACAGAATTCAGTCGCCGAATTCACCGGCGATTATGATTCTTATTCTTATTCTTATTATTATTTCTGCACAACCCTGCGGCAGCACAGCACGCGTGATTAATAGTCGAGAACGCACCTAATGTAAATATTGTCACAACAGGACATGCTACTGGTGTGTAACATAATAATATATGCAATCACCGCAACGATCCATCTGTATATTATACGTGCAGTCGTGTTGTTCATTATATCGATAAAAAAAATTGTAATTGTCGCACTATATTGTATTCCTTATGAACAACATAATATAACCGTCGTTGAAACTATAATATGTAAACGGGTGTATATTATACTCAATCTCCAAGAGTTATATTAAGTACCAAAAGAATTAAAAATATGTTTTAAAAATTATGTTTATTGCAAAACGAAAGAATATTTATTAGTTTTTATGCGTTTCTCGATAAATTTAATTAAAAAATAGTACGACTGTAATTATTATTAATACATGTATATCGTAATAAAAATGGATTTGGATGAACCTATATAGGTATATTATTCGTCTCGATAAGAACAATTTTTTAGGTTATAAAGTACTTAAAACGTGTTAATATTCAATTAGTTTGGTGTATAATTTTGAGCTATAATTTAGCATTACAAGTTTTTATACTAATATAAAATAATTAATTCTGATCCATGATCTTTTCAATCGAGTAATTATATACAATTATTTTAAATCACATATGCCTAAATAGAAAAACATCGAGGGTAGGTCGGTACCTACATAAAATGTATTTACAGCTATTATTTAAGATTTAAACGATTAATTAAATAAATTGTTGTCGTAATCACCGGAATGTTGTATTTTAGAATGTTTTGTAAGCCATTTATATTTTTTACACTGGGAATTTAAGACACATTCAATTAAATTTTTTTCATTTCTAACAAATATTTTTAGACAATTTTAATTAAATAATAAATTAATATAATTAAGATATTATCAACAATTATAAATAACACTGTTAAAATTTAAATTAAGTTTTCTAAAGTAATTAGTAATGACTAACATACTATACATATTTAGATTATTAATTTCGCTAATTTTTAATACAAGCACATTTCAAAAATGTTATTCGTTTTACATACCTTCATATTAGAATGTAATCGAACATAAATTAAAAAAAAAATAGCATTTAAGTCTTTGTTAGCTTAGACGTTATTATTATATATACTCAATCTTGATTGATGAGCGTATGTTAAAATTAAGCTACTTTTAAATATATTACCTATAGTTAGTTCGAGAAACAATTTTACATTGTCTATCATTAAAACGCATTGCAATTATTATTAAATGGTAAAAAATAATTTAAAATTTCTGTTGTAACAGAAAAATAATTAAGCTGTGTTTCAAGTCGCGTGGCTATTAGACGTTAATTAACATCGCGTGATCTGGCAACTTCTTTGAGAACCTATAATTTTTCATATAAAATGCACATCGAGCGCAAATTAAAACGCTAATGTGCATTTGTCAATTTGTTTAAGTAATTGTTACTTCATTGGTAAAAAAGGATGTGTGTTTGTCCGTCCAAGTGTTATTATAAATTATGTAGGTATTATAACGTCTCGATTAAAATGTTTATATTAACTCGGTTATCTATATAAGTTATTTATTTAAGCTGTTTATATATATGAAAAAAAAATGTTTTGATATTTAATCGGGTAATTCAAACAGTTTGTATAACCTGACCAACATCGATCTCCTTAATGGCGGATTTAATAATTACTCCCCACGTGAAGAATTTTTGCTCGACTGAATGCATTTCATGATTTTCATAAATAATTTATTATAATCGTTAAATTTAACTTTTATTTACAAATTATCCAATATAAAAATTTGATTTTTAACGCTGTTTGCCAAACACTATTAATTATAAAAATCATTCTACACGTGTACTACATATCAGTCATTTCTGTAAATTTAGCATGTGGCGCATTGCCATACGAAACAATTAATTATCTAGTTTGTCTGATGACTATTCGTTTCAATACATATAATAATATTTTATTCTCAAAATGTGAAGGGATTAAATTATACCTATATTCCTTAATATGTGGTCGATATAATAATAAATACTATATATCATTCGCGCGTATAGAGTTCGATAGGTAGCTAATAAATTACCGACATTAATAACATATTTTTTATGTTTTAATACGTCTATATGCTTTTCCTGTATTAATAATAATAACAACGTGGAATATTATGCTTCGGTTGCAATTTATAAGACTGCACGAAAAACAAATTAATCAAAGTTAAAAAAATTAAAAATGGCTCTGTCGAAGCTATCAAAATTATTAGTATTGTACTACATAGGTACCTATAGGTAATATATAAATATTATACGTCATGCAATGTGTAAAACCAAGTACAAATTGTCTCAGATATTAATGTGTTATACTATTATTATGGTGTAGTCAACAGAAATGATATATTATTATTATATTAAATTACAATTTTCAAAAATATTTCTTTTACATACCTACCCAGTCTTAAAATTCTCAATTTCATATCTCTAAGTAGAATACTACTATTCGAAGTATTTCTATCAATAAAAAACAAATTTTGGAGAAGTAGAAGTTAGTTATACCTAAGTATTTGAAGTTTTGATAAGTAGATTAATTTACCAACATTTTGTGGGGTACCCCTGAATCCCACTCAATTCTAAAAATTTAAATACTTATACGTTACATCTCATAAATATTACCCATTCAAATTTTACATAAAAAAGGTACGCTAGAAAAATGTAGTTATTTAACGATTTAAAATTAAGAAAAAAAAAAAACATTTTCAATAACGTTAATAGTTTTTGAAATAACGAGTGTCACACGTTAAATGACCACCCGGGTCTAATACATTTTTTTTTCTATTTGTATTTTATTCAATTTATATGTAGTTTCTAAACCTTTACCAATTAAGAGACTCTGTTACACCACTTTTTATACTTCTAAATTTGTTTTTTTACAATACAATTTATGCCTCGTTTGCAAAATAAATTGTCACCTGGCGTAAATCACGAAAAATAAATAAATGTATTGAAATCTCTGAGGGTGGGAGATAGGCAAAAACGGACCCGAGATAAACGGTGAACGCGTGTGCGACGACGGCTCGCGCGCGACTGTTGCACTACTAAAGTCCGTCGAAGGGTTAACCGTGCGCGCGCGTATACATACTTATACACGTACGCAAACCTATACCTATATACCTGGTATATACCTATACATATATATAGTAATATATCTCTCTCTCCGCGTTCTTATATTATACGCTCATTCACTCGGTCCGGCCGCCGCCGCCCCCTCCGCGAGACGGCTTGCCAAATGGTAACGCAGCCGCCGCGGCCGTCGCCGCCGCAGCCTCTGGTTTTATTTTTTATTATTATTATTATTTTTTTATATTTTTTACTTTTCGTAGTCGAGCGGGAGCCGCGCGTAGTACGACGTGACTAGACGCACCGCAGTCCGCAAATGTGCGTGTGTCGCGCGCGCGTGTGCCCGTGTACAGCAGCTGCAGCGGCGGTGTGTGCTTGTCGTGCGCATTATATACAACGCGTAGTTATTAAAATTTACAATATTATTAAAATCGTATTGTTTGATATCAATAGTAATAATAACAATAATAATATTATTATTATTATAAAATAGCGTGTGCGGTTTTGTGTGTCTGTGCGACGAGTGCTGTTTGTGTGTGTGTGTGTGTGTGTGTGTGTGTGTGTATGTGTGCGCGCGCGCGCGCGCGCAAATCGACTATCCGCAAAAAGTCTATTTAATTTTTCCGACCATCATAACATTTCCAAGTGTATTTGGTCGAACGTGTATTTCGTTTTTTCCATCGCCGGCCCCGACGAGGTGGAATTTTCCGCGTTCCGGTTTCAATATCCTGGCGGTGTCTAAATATAATATACGACCCACCCGTCAATTGATCTACGTGGAATGAAATAATATAAGCGATAACACCACGCAGGTAATTATTATTGCATTGTTGAGTTTTATATATTGATTCGTTTTATTTTTACGACTTTTTTTCATTTTATCCCGTAAACACTCGTTAAATGGTTATGCAGAAAGTAATTGGTACGTCGTATAAGACATTAAACGATTTTTTTCAAATTAAATAAATACTACCACTTAAATTTTTCCAATTATTACATTAAATGGCTGTAAAAATCAAGATATTTTTTACTAGCTAATCGTAATACTATTTTAGGTAGGTAATAAATTTCAATTGAAAACCTTTTGGAGGTTAGGTAGAAGGTCTATCTATATAAATTGTATATAGGTATAGCATTCATGATGACTACATTTATATTATATGCGTTTAATTTTTTACACATACATCCATTTTTCAGAGGGATAAAACTCAATTTTATTTCTGTTTCTTAAGCAGTGGCCGTTAATTTTTAATGCACGTAGCTATTGTAAATTGTTTTCAAGATCAGTGTTGTATCAATATCAGCATTATAACCATAACAATTATTTAAATAAAATGTTTTGGTTGAGTCGTATAGAAACTATAATATTATATACTACCTAATATATTATAATACCTATAATATATTTATATTTTCATTGATTAAATTAGAATATTATTTTATAGTTTATACCGTAGTTAAACACTTAAACAGTTGAAAAAAACACGAGCTCAGCAGTTTTTAATATAACGATAATGATATATAGTATTATTATTATAGTCTCACGTCTCCGTTTGTATTCATATGTGATCCCTAATTGACCGTATAAAAACTATTTGCGCTCAGTCGGAGAAAGAAATTTAGTAATTCCTTTGTGCGCAACATTTGCATTTAAATTTCACGTACACGACCGAGTTGAATTGTGCGTGTTTGATGTCAAAAGAAAAAAATTGTCTTAGAAATTACCATACTCTATTGCGTCGGCACATTGTGCGTATATATTCTTATTCTTATTGTTATTATTTATTATTATTATTATTATTATTATTATTATACACTTTGTGCGTTAAGTTCAAAAGTGTAAATGTTACGTTTTCCATAATGAAACTGTATAGAGGTATAATACTAATACCATATAGTCGCAGGTATAATAATATGTGTAGACGTCACTCACACGTGCGGTTATTTCCGTTCGTCAACGACACTATATTATAATAAAGGTACGCTCTATTACCTTTTTTTTTCGGTTTCATTGTCACCAGTCGCCACAAATATCATTTGTTATACCCATAATATTTTGTACGCTAAAATACTGTTTATTTAGTATTTTCGCGTACGCCTAATAATCCGAAACATTCGATTCTCTTCATAAATAACAACCGTGTACACAAATACGACTAATTGACGATTTAAAAAAAAATAATTAGTACGATATTATCTCTCCATAACAATTAACAATAACAGCTATGTTTATACCTAGGTATACCTACGTTTGAAACATCATAAATCACCATGCATTGAAGTTTTTATCCGTTCAAAATACTGATTCAAAAAAAGAAAATTAGAAATCATAATAATGTATAAATATAGGTAAACACATAAAAGATACTTAAAGGTAATAACGA
>NW_021758386.1:0-897 GCF_005508785.2 Acyrthosiphon pisum
AAATCTAACTTAAATAAAAATCTTTTTGATGAAAAATTCATAATTTAAAAATCTTTAAAATCATTTAAAAAAATTATATTTAATAAAAAATAATAATACAAAATGTTTTATAAAAAATTTAATTTTATAAGCATTTTTATTTAGTCATAAAACATTTTGTTTGATATAAAATCAAAAAAAATCTGTTATGAAAAAATCTATTTTAAGTACGAATATATTTTTTTTTTATTGATTTTACATTTATTTATTATATATTTTTTTTGTTTTTATTTATCAAACACAATTTTTTTAAGATTTCAATTCAATTTAGAGTTTTTAGAAAATATACCTACATTTTTTATCAAACAGGATTTTTTTTAAGATTTTTTATAATATATACATGTATTATGAAACATGTTTTTTTTTTTTGGGGGGGATATTTTTGGAAAACAAAAAACTTTTATTCTCTGGTTTACTCTCTCTATATGAACTCTTGTGCTAGCTATATCTACATTCATAAGTGATTCATCTTTAATCAATTGTTTATTTCCTTTCCAAAAAGGTGGTCTGTAAAGTTTTATGTGCCTTTGAGCACAAATATTGTCAATAAGGAATCCCTTGTCACACATAATTGCATCTCCATTCTCTAATTTATCAATTAGTTTGCTGTCTTCAAATATAAATTTTTCTGATGTTCGGCGACCATATTATGCAGGAGTTATAAAAGATAAAATTATACCAGGTGTTATGCCTGTCATAAATTTAGCTGTGTAAGTTGATTTATATTGTGAATAAGTTATTATAGATCCAGTTAAATTTTTAGGTTTCATTAATGGAAATTCAATGCAGTCTATAACAACTCTAGTATCTGAGTACTTTCTGAAGCCATTATGTTTTATTTAGTAGTTAATACCCTAA